>NC_134356.1:633035739-633190739 GCF_048569485.1 Anomaloglossus baeobatrachus | reverse complement strand
TGTGTTCCCCCCTCCCTGGTGTGTTGTGTTCCCCCCTCCCTGGTGTGTTGTTTTAGTGCAGCGGGGAGGCTTGCGTTCTTCACCTGCCTGTGGAGACACGGGTTCCAGTGGGTGCTCTCGTCCGCTGGCCCAGCCGCCTTTAGAAAGACAGCATGGCCCAGGGCTCATTCCAGATGAACGCCGACCTCCTTAACCGTGGGCGGAACACTACTCAGACAACACAAGGTGAGGGAATCACAATATTAAGACTTTATTGGATCCCCAAACACTTAACGGCACATAGCACATAATCAGCAAAACCACAAAATGTAACCGGCAACAGTTTCTCACCCTTCCGCTGGCTCACCAGGGATTAGAATGTCCATGCCTCAGAGCTTCCAGGGCTACTTACTCCAAACCAGCAGCACCCCGTTTTCGGCAGGCACCCACCGAGAATGGAATACCGCCAGATTTAGGAAGCTGTCTGAGGACCACAAAGCCTGTAGTCAGGTGACTGGATGGTCCCAAGCTGGATTTCTTCCTTAGGTAGTCCTTGATATCTCAGCCAAATCCTTGCATTCGATGCTGAAGTCCATATAATATTATAATCCAGGTTCGGTTATGGCTTGAGAATCGGATCTGCAGGTCCTAGATCGGTAGCATATAGCAAGAGTCTACCCGGGCAATGGTCTTCCTTCTTATACCCCTGAGCTCTCCATTTAGAGGTCTTCACGATTGGTGGACAAGACTGGGCTCCCATTGGCCAGATTTCAAGCCGTATACAAAACATCCAGAGACGAGGGAGAGACAGCTAAGCCACATCCAATCTAGCAATTCACATAGCAATACAATAGAAAGTTCTCATAATTGACTTGTCTGGGTGTCTGACCTTCACTGGCCAAGGCAATTACATGAGTCAACAAGAACTGTAACACTAGACTCCTAAGAATCTTGTAGAAACAATGAGGGGCTTATCCCCATCTATAAACAAACCATCCTCATGTCTGGCTGAATTTTAAGAAATTTAACCCATGCTAGGCACTGACAGAGTACATATCGTCACACTGCATACACCTTAGCCAAGTACTATTGTAGGGTCACTCAAGGCTTCAGGTTTCTGCTCGGTGACAGGTGAGGAACCTGTATAGGGACTGGCTAGGAGTGCAGGGTACAGCGGCAGGTAAGTGGAGGAGGTGTCCATCTTCCCCCTCACTAGTCCTAGGGCCCTCAGTTGTTAATGTGCCTCGGTGTACTCCTTGTTTGTTGTGGTGCAACCCTTGTTAATTGTGTGTTTGGCCTCACGCCAGACCTTCCCAAGTCTGCGCCATAACCGAAGGTTGATGATGATGACGTAGCCAATAGTTCGGTAAAATGTAGCAAATTGTGACAAAGACCTGGGCAAACAAACTTGGACACTCAAAGGACTGGACATGAAATGCAATACAATAATGAAGTGACAGCAGCATCGTAGTGTGCATCTGGCCTGCGAAAATCTGACCCTTAAATGCAGGTGATGTGGCACACTCGACAAAAGAGAAGAAGAGCAAGAACGGGAAGAAGAGTAAAGATGTAGTAGAAAAAGAGCGGGATTGTGATGGATAGAAAGAGAGAAGTGACAAACACCGGACCGGGATATAGACAAGGATAGAGACCAATCAAGAGATCATAAGTAAGGATCATAGTCGATCAAGGTCTATTCTTATTATACTGAAGGCTGAATAACAGAAACATATGATTTTGAAATTTCATAGAAAGTAGTGAATTATATGGTTTAACTGCTAATGATAAGACTACAATAAGCCCTAATATACAGTAAACAAGTCAACATACTTAATTCTGCTCAATATTAACCCCTTCCCTCTGGAGCCAATTTTCATTTCTGTGTTTTCATTTTTTTTCCTCTCCAATATAAATAGCCCTAATTTTATTTCTTCCCTGACAAACACTTATGAGGGCCTATGTTATAATGGCAAACAAAACTCCAAGTGAAGGGGTGAAAGGAACAGATTTCTGCCACTGTTCCTGTGCTGAGATAATGTTATATATGTGTCCCTGCTGTGTACTGTGTAATGGCCGTGTCTGACCGTACAGGGGCATGGTCTGATCATACCACATCTCCTGGGGAGGGGAGGACACAAAAGAATATACAGACAATTATACTATATGGAGCAATATGGGGGTGCATTATTTTATATGGAGGACCATGGAGTGTGCATTATACTATATGGATGACTATGGGGAGCATTATACTATGTGGAGGAATATGGGCAGTGTATTATATTATATAAAGGACTATGGGGAATGCATTATAATATATGAAGGACTATGTGGGGCCCATTACGATATGGAGGATTATGAGATTCATTAGACAATGTAGACGGCTATGAGGGGCCTATTATACTTTATGAAGGACTATGGGGGAGCATTATACTATATACTGTAGAGTACTATATGGGGCCCATTACTATATGGAGTACTATGTGTGACCCATTATACTATATGGAAGGCTTAGGGGAGCCATTATAATATTTGGAGGGCTATGAGGGAGTCTTTATACTTTATACACAGTTATCTGAAGGTCATAATACTGTATGCAAGCAATTATACAGTGTGAAGGTTTGTGTGGGGTCTATCATACTGTGCAGAGGGCTCTTTGGGGGCCATTATACTGTTTAGAGGAATAGTAGGGGCCTTTATACTAAATATAGGCACATTATACTACATGGAGGGCTGTGTGGGGGTCACAGTTGGGGATCTTACTGTGTCAGTCATGATCTGTTGCATGGTCCTAGAGGAAAATTAAATGCCTACCCATGATCTAGACCAAGGAAAGAGGTTCTACGGAAAGAATCAGAAACCATATGGGTCATCCACCTCTGGGGACCAAATTTTTATTTGTTTACTTTAAGGGAATCTGTCACCAGGTTTTTGCTCCCCCATCTGAGAGCAGCATAATGTAGAGACAGAGATCCTGATTCCAGCGATGTGTCACTTACTGAGCTGTCTGCTGTCATTTTGATAAATCAATGCCTTCTCTACTGTAGATCTAGCAGTTATACAGAGCTCATGAATATCCTGGACTACCTGCAACAAGCCAAGTAGTCCTGTAATGATAATCTACAGCTGATTAAGCAGTGATTTTTTTTCAAAACTACACTAAGCAGCCCTAAGTAATACATCGCTGGAATCAGGATCTCTGCCCCTACGTTATGCTGCTCTCAGATTGGGTGGCAAAAGCCTGATGACAGATTCCCTTTAAAGTATTCCAAACTCCAATATCCTATCGAATATATAGTAGGTGTAATAATAATAATAATAATAATAATAATATTAGCAAATCCCTCCAATTAGAAATGTAGTATAGTTTTCCTGATTAGCTATGTCACTTACTTCATGTTCAGGGCATTGCATGACCTAAGGTATCCATGGTTATCACCAAGTATATAGTCACAGTTAGTAAGTTGCTAGTGGTCATAACCATGGATACCTAAGGTCCTGCAATGCCCTGCACATGAGGTAAGCGACATAGTGAATCAAATGAACTATACTACGTTTCTAATTGGAAGTATTTGCTAATATTATTATTATTACATCTACTATATATTGTATAATTATATTATATACATGTATTTTGGGGCTAAAAATCATGTTTGCAATCGAGCTTCATTAAAATTGTTGAACCATTTGACTTTTACAGGCTCTTTGTTTACTGTCACATTCAATTGTATAATGGTCAGTGGTCATAAATTAGCTCAGAAAAAGACAGATAAAAGAGTTAAAACCCTCCCATGAGCTCACTGATGGATCCTCAGTTAACTCATTCTGCAGCAGGCAATAAGCAGTGCAACACAGAGGCTATAGAGAGCAAAATTCTTAAAGGGAACCTGTCACCACTTTTTTGGCCTATAAGCTGCGGCCACCCCCACCGGGCTCTTATATACAGCATTCTAACATGCTGTATATAAGAGCCCAGGCCGGGGGTATAACATAAAAAACACTTTATAATACTTACCTAACGGTCGCTCGGTTGGCCATATGCAAAGCAAGAAGGCCTGCGGAGACACCATCACATGTTTCTCAACGCTGGCAGGAAACTAGCCAGGTCTTTCACCGGGAAGGAACAACCACGGGAAGGGCAGTCTCCAGTCAAGGAGACCACCTATGCCAAACATGGTATCCATCCACAGACAGCCGTTTTGGGGTATTTGCCCCTCATCAGTGTGGAGTAGGAATCTGGCTAGTGGGAGCAATGCCTAGTAAAAGACTATGTGAGCAAGGATGGTTGACCTTAGGGAGATCAACATCCACCACTGCGGAGACACCATCACGTGTTTCTCAACGCAGTGATTCTAGAGCAATGCCCCCTGGGAAACTAGCCAGATTACTACTCCACACTGATGAGGGGCAAATACCCCGAAACGGCTGTCTGTGGGTGGATACCATGTTTGGCATAGGTGGTCTCCTTGACTGGAGACTGCCCTTGCCGTGGTTGTTCCTTCCCGGTGAAAGACCTGGCTAGTTTCCTGCCAGCGTTGAGAAACATGTGATGGTGTCTCCGCAGGCTTTCTTGCTTTGAATATTTCCCAGGGGGCATTTCTCTAGAATCACTGCGTTGAGAAACACGTGATGGTGTCTCCGCAGTGGTGGATGTTGATCTTCCTAAGGTCAACCATCCTTGCTCACACGGTTGGCCATATGGGCGTCTCCGCTCTCCGGTGCCAGCGCCTCCTCTTTTGTCCATCTTCGTCCTCCTTCTTCTCTAGCTGCGGTGCATGACGGGTCCGACATCATCCACACTCACCGGCATTCAGATCCTGAGCAGGGCAGATCAGAGTATTGTAGTGCGCCTGCGCAGGACCGGCGAGTGTGTATGACGTAGCCGCGTCATGCACACAGGCTTCAGAAAGAGGACGAAAATGGCCGAAAGAGGAGACGCCAGAACCGAACAACGGAGATGCCCATATGGCCAACCGAGCGACCGTTAGGTAAGTATTATAAAGTGGTTTTTTATGTTCTACACAGCGGCCTGGGCTCTTATATACAGCATGATAAAATGCTGTATATAAGAGCCCGGTGGTGGTGATGGCCGCAGCTTATACGCCAAAAAAGTGGTGACAGGTTCCCTTTAATGAAACCCAATGGCAAAAAATATTTTTAACAAAAAAAAAAATGTATGCATTTAAGATAGAAAATTTGCCACCAAGGTGGACCTTGTATTTTTTTTGCAAACCAGAGCAGCCTCCACTCCTGGAGAAGTCAGGGCTGACATACAGGAGACCTACAGCTGATCCCACCTAGAAGTAGAAGGTGGGAAATGGTTGTTGATCTTCGGGGCTGAGCCACCAGGAGGTGAGTGTTTGGAAGAAAGAGTCTTCCAAGTGTTCATGGACCCTCCAGGGAGCGCAGAGGTGAAGATGTCCTGCAGGGCTGAGGTCCAGCTGCGCATCTGCTCATCATGTGGACAGGGATGATGGATTTAGGGAGGTATCTCATGGCCTTCCCCGGTGAGGTGAGATTTGCTCAGTAATGGCCGGATGAATCCTGAATACAGCGGATGAAGAAAATTGCAATATTCCCAAGTGTATTCAGTAAATCTTCAACATATATATGTCTTACAGCAAATGCTGCTACAGGGATTTGCCAAAAAAGTATTCCAAAAAGTTTTTTTACTTCTACAATTTGACCAACAATCAAACACATGGGTGATATACATCGACCGACTTCACCTCATTAGCCAAATATTCATTTGACGCAATTAAAAAGAAGGGACCGATTAAATTTCCAGAAAACAGCATCACCCATGTCCACAGGCTGTGCCCCATATTATACAGGGATCATCCCAATTCTAGGGAAGGGACTGGGCCGCAATACCAAACGTGGCCTGTGGTGAAAGTGGCGCTGCTTCTCAGAGGTGAAGGAAAACAGATCTTTTCCTAAACTTACATAACTACAAGAAGGACCCCAGCAGCTATATATTATAGAGTCATTACACACAGAGGGATCTATTCCTATATATTATATAGAGTCATTACACACAGAGGGATCTATTCCTATATATTATAGAGTCATTACACACAGACGGATCTATTCCTATATATTATAGAGTCATTACACACAGAGGGATCTATTCCTATATATTATATAGTCATTACACACAGAGGAATCTATTCCTATATATTATAGAGTCATTACACACAGAGGGATCTATTCCTATATATTATATAGAGTCATTACACACAGAGGGATCTATTCCTATATATTATATAGAGTCATTACACACAGAGGGATCTATTCCTATATATTATAGAGTCATTACACACAGACGGATCTATTCCTATATATTATATAGAGTCATTACACACAGAGGAATCTATTCCTATATATTATATAGAGTCAATACACAAAGAGGGATCTATTCCTATATATTATAGAGTCATTACACACAGAGGGATCTATTCCTATATATTATATAGTCATTACACACAGAGGAATCTATTCCTATATATTATAGAGTCATTACACACAGAGGGATCTATTCCTATATATTATATAGAGTCATTACACACAGAGGGATCTATTCCTATATATTATATAGAGTCATTACACACAGAGGGATCTATTCCTATATATTATAGAGTCATTACACACAGACGGATCTATTCCTATATATTATATAGAGTCATTACACACAGAGGAATCTATTCCTATATATTATATAGAGTCAATACACAAAGAGGGATCTATTTCTATATATTATAGTCATTACACACAGATGGATCTATTTCTATATATTACATAGAGTAATTACACACAGAGGAATCTATTCCTATATATTATATAGAGTCAATACACACAGAGGGATCTATTTCTATATATTATATAGAGTCATTACACACAGAGTGATCTATTTCTATATATTATATAGTCATTACACACAGACGGATCTATTCCTATATATTATATAGAGTAATTACACACAGAGGAATCTATTCCTATATATTATATAGAGTCAATACACACAGAGGGATCTATTTCTATATATTATATAGAGTCATTACACACAGAGTGATCTATTTCTATATATTATATAGTCATTACACACAGATGGATCTATTCCTATATATTATATAGACTCATTACACACAGAGGGATCTATTCCTATATATTATATGGAGTCATTACACACAGAGGGATCTATTTCTATATATTATATAGAGTCATTACACACAGAGTGATCTATTCCTATATATTATATAGAGTCATTACACACAGAGGGATCTATTTCTATATATTATATAGAGTCATTACACACAGAGTGATCTATTCCTATATATTATATAGAGTCATTACACACAGATGGATCTATTTCTATATATTATATAGTCATTACACACAGACGGATCTATTCCTATATATTATATAGAGTCATTACACACAGAGGGATCTATTCCTATATATTATATAGAGTCATTACACACAGAGGGATCTATTTCTATATATTATATAGAGTCATTACACACAGAGTGATCTATTCCTATATATTATATAGAGTCATTAGACACAGACGGATCTATTCCTATATATTATATAGAGTCCTTACACACAGATGGATCTATTTCTATATATTATATAGTCATTACACACAGACGGATCTATTCCTATATATTATATAGAGTCATTACACACAGAGGGATCTATTTCTATATATTATAGTCATTACACACAGAGGGATCTATTTCTATATATTATATAGAGTCATTACACACAGAGGAATCTATTCCTATATATTATATAGAGTCAATACACACAGAGGGATCTATTTCTATATATTATATAGAGTCATTACACACAGAGTGATCTATTTCTATATATTATATAGTCATTATACACAGACGGATCTATTCCTATATATTATATAGAGTAATTACACACAGAGGAATCTATTCCTATATATTATATAGAGTCAATACACACAGAGGGATCTATTTCTATATATTATATAGAGTCATTACACACAGAGTGATCTATTTCTATATATTATATAGTCATTACACACAGACGGATCTATTCCTATATATTATATAGAGTAATTACACACAGAGGAATCTATTCCTATATATTATATAGAGTCAATACACACAGAGGGATCTATTTCTATATATTATATAGAGTCATTACACACAGAGTGATCTATTTCTATATATTATATAGTCATTACACACAGACGGATCTATTCCTATATATTATATAGAGTAATTACACACAGAGGAATCTATTCCTATATATTATATAGAGTCAATACACACAGAGGGATCTATTTCTATATATTATATAGAGTCATTACACACAGAGTGATCTATTTCTATATATTATATAGTCATTACACACAGATGGGTCTATTCCTATATATTATATAGACTCATTACACACAGAGGGATCTATTCCTATATATTATATAGAGTCATTACACACAGAGGGATCTATTTCTATATATTATATAGAGTCATTACACACAGAGTGATCTATTCCTATATATTATATAGAGTCATTACACACAGAGGGATCTATTTCTATATATTATATAGAGTCATTACACACAGAGTGATCTATTCCTATATATTATATAGAGTCATTACACACAGATGGATCTATTTCTATATATTATATAGTCATTACACACAGACGGATCTATTCCTATATATTATATAGTCATTACACACAGAGGGATCTATTTCTATATATTATATAGTCATTACACACAGACGGATCTATTCCTATATATTATATAGAGTCATTACACACAGAGGGATCTATTCCTATATATTATATAGAGTCATTACACACAGAGGGATCTATTTCTATATATTATATAGAGTCATTACACACAGAGTGATCTATTCCTATATATTATATAGAGTCATTAGACAGAGACGGATCTATTCCTATATATTATATAGAGTCCTTACACACAGATGGATCTATTTCTATATATTATATAGTCATTACACACAGACGGATCTATTCCTATATATTATATAGAGTCATTACACACAGAGGGATCTATTCCTATATATTATATAGAGTCATTACACACAGAGGGATCTATTTCTATATATTATATAGTCATAACACACAGACGGATCTATTCCTATATATTATATAGAGTCATTAAACACAGAGGGATCTATTCCTATATATTATATAGAGTCATTACACACAGAGGGAACTATTTCTATATATTATATAGTCATTACACACAGACGGATCTATTCCTATATATTATATAGAGTCATTACACACAGAGGGATCTATTCCTATATATTATATAGAGTCATTACACACAGAGGGATCTATTTCTATATATTATATAGTCATAACACACAGACGGATCTATTCCTATATATTATATAGAGTCATTAAACACAGAGGGATCTATTCCTATATATTATATAGAGTCATTACACACAGAGGGATCTATTTCTATATATTATATAGTCATAACACACAGACGGATCTATTCCTATATATTATATAGAGTCATTAAACACAGAGGGATCTATTCCTATATATTATATAGAGTCATTACACACAGAGGGAACTATTTCTATATATTATATAGTCATTACACAGAGAGGGATCTATTCCTATAAATTATAAAGTCATTACACACAGAGGGATCTATTTCTATATAATATATATAGAGTCATTACACACAGTGATCTATTCCTATATATTATATAGAGTCATTACACACCACACAGAGGGATCTCTTCCTATATATTATATAGAGTCATTACACACACAGAGGGATCTATTTCTATATATTATAGAGTCATTACACACAGAGGGATCTATTTCTATATATTATATAGAGTCATTACACACAGATGGATCTATTTCTATATATTATATAGTCATTACACACAGAGGGATCTATTCCTATATATTATATAAAGTCAGTACACACAGAGGGAACTATTTCTATATATTATATAGTCATTACACACAGAGGGATCTATTCCTATAAATTATAAAGTCATTACACACAGAGGGATCTATTTCTATATATTATATAGAGTCATTACACACAGTGATCTATTCCTATATATTATATAGAGTCATTACACACCACACAGAGGGATCTATTCCTATATATTATATAGAGTCATTACACACAGAGTGATCTATTTCTATATATTATATAGTCATTACACACAGAGGGATCTATTCCTATAAATTATAAAGTCATTACACACAGTGATCTATTCCTATATATTATAAAGAGTCATTACACACAGTGATCTCTTTCTATATATTATATAGTCATTACACAGAGGGATCTATTCCTATATATTATAGTCATTACACACAGACGGATCTATTCCTATATATTAGAGTAATTACACACAGAGGAATCTATTTCATGTGTTTATTTCTGTTAATGTTGATGATTATTTCTTACAGCCAATGAAAACCCAAAAGTCATTATCCCAGAAAATTAGAATATTGTATAAGACCAACTGAAAAAATGATGTTACTCTCAGAAATGTTGGCGCCTACTGAAAAGTCTGTACAGTAAATGCCTCAATACTTGGTCGGGGCTCCTTTTGCATGAATTACTGCATCAATGCGGCATGGCATGGAGGCGATCAGCCTGTGGCACTGCTGAGGTGTTATGGAAGCCCAGGTTGCTTTGATGGCAGCCTTCAGCTCGTCTACATTGTTGGCTCTGGTGTCTCATCTTCCTCTTGACAATACCCCATAGGTTCTCTATGGGGTTTAGGTCAGGAGAGTTTGTTGGCCAATCAAGCACAGTGATACTGTGGTTAGTAAACCAGGTATTGGTATTTTTGGCAGTGTGGACAGGGGCCAAGTCTTGCTGGAAAATTAAATTTCCATCTCCAAAAAGCTTGTCAGCAGAGGCAAGTATGAAGTGCTCTAAAATTTCCTGGTGGACAGTGACACTGACTTTGGTCTTGATAAAACACAGTGGACCTACTCCAGCAGATGACATGGCTCCCCAAACCATCACTGATTGTGGAGACTTCACACTAGACCCCAAGCAGCTTGTATTATGGCCTCTCCACTCTTCCTCCAGACTCTGGGACCGCGATTTCCAAATGAAATGCAAAATTTACTTTCATCTGAAAACAACACCTTGGACCACTGAGCAGCAGTCCAGTTATTTTTCCCCTTGGCCCAGGTAAGACGCTTCTGGTGTTGTCTATTGGTCATGAGTGGCCTGACACAAGGAATGTGACACTTGTAGCTCATGTCCTGGATACGTCTGTGTTTGGTGGCTCTTGAAGCACTGACTCCGGCAGCGTCCACTCCTTGTGAATCTTCTCAAAATTTTTGAATGGCCTTTTCTTAACAATCCTATCAAGGCTGCGGTTATCCCGGTTGCTTGTGCAGCTTTTTCTACCACACTTTTTCCTTCCACTCAACTTTCCACTAATATGCTTGGATACAGCACTCTGTAAACAGCCAGCTTCTGTAGCAATGACTTTTTGTGGCTTACCCTCATTGTGGAGTGTGCCAATGACTGCCTTCTAGACATCTATCAAGTCAGCAATCTTCCCCATGATTGTGTAGACTACTGAACCAGACTAAAGGCTACTTTACACACTGCGATATCGGTCCCGTCTGTTGCGCGACACGGGCAAATCGCTGCCCGTGCCGCACAACAGCCGTCACACATACTTACCTGTCCGGCGACGTCGCTGTGACGGACGAACCGCCTCCTTTCTAAGGGGGCGGTCCGTGCGGCGTCACAGCGACGTCACTGAAGCGTCACTGAACCGCCGCCCAATAGCAGCGGAGGGGCGGAGATGAGCGGGACGTAACATCCCGCCCATCTCCTTCCTTCCTCATAGCGGCCGGGAGGCAGGTAAGGGGAGCTTCCTCGTTCCTGCGGTGTCACACGGAGTGATGTGTGCTGCCGCAGGAACGAGGAACAACTTCGTTACTGCTGCAGTAACGATTTTTAAGAATGGACCCCCATGTCGCCGATTAGCGATTTTGCACGTTTTTGCAACGATGCAAAATCGCTTATCGGTGTCACACGCAACGGCATCGCTAATGCGGCCTGTTGTGCGTCACAAAATCCGTGACCCCAACGACTCCGCATTAGCGATGTCATAGCGTGTAAAGCCCGCTTAAGGAACCATTTTAAATGCTGAGGAAGCCTTTGCAGGTGTTTTGTGGTAATTATTCTAATTTTCTGAGATAATGACTTTTGGGATTTTATTGGCTGTAAGCCATAATCATCAACATTAACAGAACTAAACACTTGAAATAGATCCCTCTGTGTGTAATGACTCTATATAATATATAGAAACAGATCCCTCTGTGTGTAATGACTCTACATGAGATATATATAAATATGAAAAAGTTTGGGCACCCCTATTAATGTTAACCTTTTTTCTTTATAACAATTTGGGTTTTTGCAGCACCTATTTCAGTTTCATATATCTAATAACTGATGGACTGAGTAATATTTCTGGATTGAAATGAGGTTTATTGTACTAACAGAAAATGTGCAATCCGCATTTAAACAAAACTTGACAGGTGCATAAGTATGGGCACCTCAACATAAAAGTGACATTAATATTTTGTAGATCCTCCTTTTGCAAAAATAACAGCCTCTAGTCGCTTCCTGTAGCCTTTAATGAGTTCCTGGATCCTGGATGAAGGTATATTTGACCATTCCTGTTTACAAAACAATTCCAGTTCAGTTCAAGAATCTGCTGATACTGAGTTGAATCCATGCGACCCTCAACTTTAACAAGATTCCCGGTGCCGGCATTGGCCACACAGCCCCAAAGCACGATGGAACCTCCACCAAATTTTACTGTGGGTACCAAGTGCTTTTCTTGGATTGCCGTGTTTTTTTGCCTCCATGCATAAAGCCTTTTTGTATGACCAAACAACTCAATCTTTGTTTCATCAGTCCACAGGACCTTCTTCCAAAATGTAACTGGCTTGTCCAAATGTGCTTTTGCATACCTCAGGCGACTCTGTTTGTGGCGTGTTTGCAGAAACGGCTTCTTTCGCATCACTCTCCCATACAGCTTCTCCTTGTGCAACGTGCGCTGTATTGTTGACCAATGCACATTGACACCATCTGCAGCAAGATGATGCTGCAGGTCTTTGGAGGTGGTCTGTGGATTGTCCTTGACTGTTCTCACCATTCTTCTTCTCTGCCATTCTGATATTTTTCTTGACCTGCCACTTCTGGGCTTAACAAGAACTGAACCTGTGTTCTTCCATTTCCTTACTATGTTCCTCACAGTGGAAACTGACAGTTTAAATCTCTGAGACAACTTTTTGTATCCTTCCCCTGAACAACTATGTTGAATAATCTTTGTTTTCAGATCATTTGAGAGTTGTTTTGAGGAGCCCATGATGCTACTCTTCATAGGAGATTCAAATAGGAGAACAACTTGCAAGTGGCCACCTTAAATACCTTTTCTCATGATTGGATACACCTGCCTATGAAGTTCAAAGCTCAATGAGGTTACAAAACCAATTTAATGCTTTATTAAGTCAGTAAAATGTAGTTAGGAGTGTTCAAAACAAGAAATTGATAAGGGTGCCCATACTTTTGCACCGGTCAAATTTTGTTTAAATGCGGATTGCAAATTTTCTGTTAGTACAATAAACCTCATTTCAATCCAGAAATATTACTCAGTCCATCAGTTATTAGATATATGAAACTGAAATAGCTGCTGCAAAAACCCAAATTGTTATAAAGAAAAAAGGTTAACATTAATAGGGGCGCCCAAACTTTTTCATATGACTTTAGATCCCTCTGTGTGTAATGACTCTTTATAATATATGCGTTTCACTTTTTATATTGAATTACTGAAATAAATTAACTTTTTGATGATATTCTTATTATATTGAGTTGCACTTGTATCTCCTATTTAGAATTTCATGACTGACACGAGGATGGATGGATAGATAGAAGGATAGAAAGAAAGATAGAAAGATAGATAGATAGATGGATAGAGGGATAGATAGATAGAGGGATAGATAGATAGATAGATAGAGGGATAGATAGATACAGTTAGGTCCAGAAATATTTGGACAGTGACACAATTTTGGCGAGTTGGGCTCTGCATGCCACCACATTGGATTTGAAATGAAACCTTTACAACAGAATTCAAGTGCAGATTGTAACGTTTAATTTGAAGGTTTGAACAAAAATATCTGATAGAAATTGTAGGAATTGTACACATTTCTTTACAAACACTCCACATTTTAGGAGGTCAAAAGTAATTGGACAAATAACCCAAACCCAAACAAAATATTTTTATTTTCAATATTTTGTTGCGAATCCTTTGGAGGCAATCACTGCCTTAAGTCTGGAACCCATGGACATCACCAAACGCTGGGTTTCCTCCTTCTTAATGCTTTGCCAGGCCTTTACAGCCGCAGCCTTCAGGTCTTGCTTGTTTGTGGGTCTTTCCGTCTTAAGTCTGGATTTGAGCAAGTGAAATGCATGCTCAATTGGGTTAAGATCTGGTGATTGACTTGGCCATTTCAGACTGTTCCACTTTTTTGCACTCATGAACTCCTGGGTAGCTTTGGCTGTATGCTTGGGGTCATTGTCCATCTGTACTATGAAGCGCCGTCCGATCAACTTTGCGGCATTTGGCTGAATCTGGGCTGAAAGTATATCCTGGTACACTTCAGAATTCATCCGGCTACTCTTGTCTGCTGTTATGTCATCAATAAACACAAGTGACCCAGTGCCATTGAAAGCCATGCATGCCCATGCCATCACGTTGCCTCCACCATGTTTTACAGAGGATGTGGTGTGCCTTGAATCATGTGCCGTTCCCTTTCTTCTCCAAACTTTTTTCTTCCCATCATTCTGGTACAGGTTGATCTTTGTCTCATCTGTCCATAGAATACTTTTTCAGAACTGAGCTGGCTTCATGAGGTGTTTTTCAGCAAATTTAACTCAAGCCTGTCTATTTTTGGAATTGATGAATGGTTTGCATCTAGATGTGAACCCTTTGTATTTACTTTCATGGCGTCTTCTCTTTACTGTTGACTTAGAGACAGATACACCTACTTCACTGAGAGTGTTCTGGACTTCAGTTGATGTTGTGAACGGGTTCTTCACCAAAGAAAGTATGCGGCGATCATCCACCACTGTTGTCATCCGTGGACGCCCAGGCCTTTTTGAGTTCCCAAGCTCACCAGTCAATTCCTTTTTTCTCAGAATGTACCCGACTGTTGATTTTGCTACTCCAAGCATGTCTGCTATCTCTCTGATGGATTTTTTCTTTTTTTTCAGCCTCAGGATGTTCTGCTTCACCTCAATTGAGAGTTCCTTAGACCGCATGTTGTCTGGTCACAGCAACAGCTTCCAAATGCAAAACCACACACCTGTAATCAAACCCAGACCTTTTAACTACTTCATTGATTACAGGTTAACGAGGGAGACGCCTTCAGAGTTAATTGCAGCCCTTAGAGTCCCTTGTCCAATTACTTTTGGTCCCTTGAAAAAGAGGAGGCTATGCATTACAGAGCTATGATTCCTAAACCCTTTCTCCGATTTGGATGTGAAAACTCTCATATTGCAGCTGGGAGTGTGCACTTTCAGCCCATATTATATATATAATTGTATTTCTGAACATGTTTTTGTAAACAGCTAAAATAACAAAACTTGTGTCACTGTCCAAAAATTCCTGGACCTAACTGAAGATAGATAGATAGAGGGATAGATAGATAGATAGATAGATCGATAGAGGGATAGATAGATAGAGGGATAGATAGATCGATAGATAGATAGATAGATAGATAGATAGATAGATAGATAGATAGATAGAGGGATAGATAGATAGATAGATAGATAGAGGGATAGATAGATAGATGGATAGATAGATAGATAGATAGATAGATAGATAGATAGAGGGATAGATAGATAGAGGGATAGATAGATAGATAGATAGATAGATAGATAGAGGAATAGATAGATAGATAGATAGAGGGATAGATAGATAGATAGATAGATAGATAGATAGATAGATAGATAGATAGATAGATAGATAGATAGATAGATAGATAGAGGGATAGATAGATAGAGGGATAGATAGATAGATAGATAGATAGAGGGATAGATGGATAGATAGATAGATAGATAGATAGATAGATAGATAGATGATGGATAGATAGATAGATAGATAGAGGGATAGATAGATAGATAGATAGATAGATACAGGGATAGATAGAGGGATAGATAGATAGACTTCTATTTACACTTCTAGTAAATTTATGTGGAAAAATAAAAGCAATCCATGATACAAAATGGCTTCTCTCCATGGCAAATATTTACACGGGAGTTGTTTCTAAAACCTGAGAAGGTTGTTTTCCCACCTAGAGAACATTCATAGCAAAAAGATGGAATACATTAACACTTTCCTGCATAATACATCCAGACATGATTTCTCAAATGTGTAGAAAAGCAAGAAAAAAACACTGAAGCTTCTGAAAAGAAGAAGAAAATGAAGTATGATGAATATGGGGAGTTCTGGCAGATATGATGAGATCGTCATGTTTATTGGGAGTCGTAGTGGATATAGAAAAGCTGTGGTAGATATGAAGAGGTTGTGTATATGATGAGGTTGTGGTGAACATGACAAAGTTGTTGCGTATACATGGTAATTTTATGATGGATATGAAGAATTTGAAAATAGTAAGGTGGGAAATATGGTAAAGTTGTTCAAGATATAGAGAAGTTGTGCTGAATATGGTAAATTTGTGGTGGATGTGGTAATGTGATAGATATGGAGAAGTTGCGGTTGATATGGAATGTTTCAGTCAATGTACAACAATTGTACTAAATATGGTAATATTGTGATAGATATGGAGAAGTTATGGTGGATATTATCAAGCTGTGATGACTATGGAAGAGTTCTTGAGAATGATGCGAAATTGAGGTGGATAGAGAGAGTTGTGATGGATATGGAAAATTGTGGTGGATATAGAGAGTTGTGCAGGATATAGAGAGTTGTGGTGGGTATGAAGAGTTGTATTGGATATAGAGTTGTAATGTATATGGAGAGTGGTGATGGATATGGATAGTGTTGGTGCATATACAGATTTGTGGTTGATACAAATAGTTGTAGTGAATACAGAGAATTCTGACTATGGAAAGTTGTGGTTGATATAGAGAGTTTTGGTGGATATAGAGAGCTGTGGTGATATGAATAGTTGTGTTGGATATAGAGAGTTGTGGTGGATATAGAGTTGTGGTGGGTATGGGGAGTTGTGGTGGATATAGAGTTGTGGTGGATATAGAGTTGTGGTGGATATAGAGTTGTGGTAGATATAGAGTTATGGTGGATATAGAGTTGTGGTGGATATAGAGTTGTGGTAGATATAGAGTTATGGTGGATATAGAGTTGTGGTGGATATAGAGTTGTGTTGGAAATAGAGTTGTAGTGGATATAGAGAGATGTGGTGGATATGGAGAGTTATGGTGGACATGAAGAGTTGTGGTGGATATGGAGAGTTGTGGTGGATATGTGTTACGTCCGGATGGTGGAAGCACTGGACCGTACACCGATTTCCCCTGAGGAGGCAGCCAGGCCGGTCACCCCACCAGAGGGTCCTGATGCACGGCAGCCGAAGCACTATTGGTAGCCAGACAGTCCGTAGAGGAGCAGGAAAGGTGAATGTTGCTGAACCCACGGAGTTCTGGACGGTAGTCCGGGTGATGAGGCTCAGGGTCCGAGGCCGGGTTGTAGGGTCAGGCGGAATCCGGAACCTGCTGAGCGATGGGGCGGGTCACCGAACGGAGCCAGGGACTGGAGACTGGCGGAGCTGCAGAGGTGGTGGAACATCCGCCGAAGTCACCGTCAGGGTCCAAGGATGGACTTGGTTCGGAGCGGCTGGCGTGGCAGGACAGGCTCTGCGAGACAGACAGGGTTAATACAGGGCAAGGCACAGGGTAAAGCAATACGGGGACCTGAACACTAGCTTGCTAAACATGTAGAACAGGCCCCGCCCACCAGGAAAGAGAACCCTAATATACCCTGTACCCGTCTATGCAATATCCTGTTTCTGGGTGCTGGCCCTTTAAGAGAGGGTCAATGACCGCGCGCGCGCCCTAATGCGCATGCACGAGGCCCGTGTGCCAGAAGCCAGTCCAGGAAGCGGTGAGGAGGAAGCAGGAGCGCCCGGCTGTGTGTCCCATGTCGCAGAGGAGCGCCGGAAGCGGGGAGCAGGACACAAGGAGGGTGCAGGCGAGGAGGACGGGACCGGGGTGGTGAGCAGGGGACGTCGGCGGGAACCGGGGAGCGGGCCACGGGGACCGGAGTGCGGGGCACGGGGACCGGAGAGCGGGGCCCGGGGACCGGGAAGCGTGACAGTACCCCCTCCCCCACGCCCCCCTCTCCGCAACCGGGACAGGAAGGCACGTATCAGAGGAGTGCTAACATTCTCCCGGGGCTCCCAGGACCTATCCTCGGGACCATACCCCACCCAGTCCACCAGGAAGTATTGCCGACCTCGCACGGTCTTCATGGCCACGATATCCCTTACCGCATAGATGTCATCGTCAGCGATGGGAGGAGGAGCAGTACCGGCATCAGCGGAGAAGGGACCAAGGACAACAGGCTTGAGCAGGGAGACATGGAAGGAGTTGGGTATCCGCATCGTGGCCGGGAGCTGCAGCTTGTAGGAGACTGCATTAATCTTGCTGATGACTTTAAACGGCCCGATGTAACGAGGACCCAACTTGTACGAGGGTAACTTCAATCGGACATATTTTGATGCAAGCCAGACCAAATCACCAGGGGAGAACCACGGGGGATCCAGGCGCCGTTTGTCCGCATGTCTCTTCATCTGCAATGAAGCACACTCTAGGGAAGTCTTGACAGAGCTCCATATGGCTGAGAAGTCTTGGACCAGAGCATCCGCTGCGGGGACGTCGGAAGCCGAGGATACTGGCAATGGGACAGAAGGCTGAAGTCCGTAAACGACTCGGAAGGGAGAGCAACAAGTGGACTCGCTGATGTGGTGGTTGTGGGAGAACTCAGCCCAAGGAAGAAGCGCGGACCAGTCATCGTGATGGGCATTAACGTAGTGGCGCAGGAAGGAGGTCAGGATCTGATTGACCCGTTCCACTTGCCCATTTGACTGAGTATGGTAGGCTGAAGAGAAGTCCAGAGATACTCCCAGATGTTTGCAGAGGGCCCTCCAGAAGCACGAGGTAAACTGAGTTCCTCTGTCGGACACAATGTGTGCGGGAAAGCCATGCAATCGGAATATATGGTGTATGAAGGAGTCAGCTAGTTCCTGGGCAGAGGGCAGCCCGGCCATGGGAATGAAGTGAGCCATTTTTGAGAAACGGTCCACCACAACCCATATGACTGTGTGTCCGAAGGATAAGGGTAAGTCCGTAATGAAGTCCATTGCAATATGTTGCCACGGAACGGAAGGAATGGGCAGAGGCAGAAGACGTCCATATGGTTGGTGCTTGGGTGTCTTGTTCCGGGCACAGGACGAACAGGCGGAGACGAAGGTTGCGACGTTTTTACGGAGAGACGGCCACCAATAGTGACGGACAATCGTACTCCACGTCTTCTTCTGACCAGCGTGGCCGGCGATCTTTGAGGCATGGCCCCATTGCAGGACTCTGTGTCTGTCAGTATCAGAGACATAGGTTTTCCCAGGGTGTATCTGAGTCAGAGCGACAGGAGCCACCGGAATGACTTTACTGGGGCTGATGATGGGCTGGAACGTCTCCTCCTCCAGCTCTATGGGCACGGACCTAGACAAGGCGTCTGCCCGCACGTTCTTGTCCGCGGGCCGAAAATGGAGTTGGAAATCAAAACGAGCGAAAAACAAGGACCAGCGGGCTTGTCGTGGGTTCAGTCTTTGGGCTGACCGCAGATACTCCAGATTCTTGTGGTCCGTGTAGATAATCACAGGATATACAGCTCCCTCCAAGAGGTAGCGCCATTCCTCCAAGGCCAGCTTGACGGCCAGTAGCTCCCGATCACCGATGGTGTAGTTGCGTTCGGGTGCCGAGAAGCTCTTGGAGAAGAATCCGCATGTAACCATCTTCCCGGAGCAGGATTTCTGCATCAACACTGCCCCGGCCCCTGAGGAGGAGGCATCCACCTCTAAGGTGAACTGTCGGTTCAATTCAGGGCGATGAAGAACTTGGGAGGAAGCAAACGCCTGTTTCAATGAGCAGAACGCAGCATCGGCCACCGGTGGCCAGTCCTTAGGGTTAGCTCCCTTCTTGGTCAAGGCAGAGAGAGGCGCAGTCAGGGCAGAGAAGTGCGGGATGAATTGCCGATAATAGTTCGCAAAGCCAAGAAAGCGTTGGATAGCCTTCAGTCCGGATGGAGGAGGCCAGTTGAGGATGGAAGACACTTTCTCGGGGTCCATCTGCAGGCCGGTGTCCGAGATTACATAACCCAGAAAGGGAAGGGACGACTTTTCAAAGACGCACTTCTCGTATTTGGCGTACAGACGGTTCTCTCTAAGCCTTTGGAATACTAGCTGCACGTTCTCTCTGTGGGTCTGTAGGTCCGGAGAGAAGACCAGGATGTCGTCCAGATACACCACGACACAGACATAGAGGAGATCTCTAAACACGTTGTTTACCAATTCTTGGAAGACTGCCGGAGCATTACACAGACCAAAGGGCATGACACAATACTCGTAGTGCCCATCCCGAGTGTTGAATGCGGTCTTCCATTCGTCTCCAGAGTGAATGCGAACCAGGTTATAGGCCCCACGGAGGTCCAACTTGGTAAATACACGAGCTCCTCGGAGCCGATCGAATAGTTCGGGGATGAGAGGCAGAGGGTATTTGTTTTTTACGGTGATCTGGTTTAATCCCCGGTAGTCAATGCAAGGGCGCAGATCACCCTCCTTCTTCTTGACAAAGAAAAACCCTGCTCTGGCAGGGGACGAGGATCTCCGAATGAAGCCCTTAGCCAGGCTCTCGGTGATATAGGCAGACATGGCCCGTGTTTCAGCAGGGGACAAGGGGTATATTCTTCCTCTAGGAGGCGTAGTTCCTGGCAAGAGATCGATGGCACAGTCGTAGGGACGATGAGGCGGTAGTACTTCCGACTCCTTTTTATCAAACACGTCCGAGAAGGACCAGTAGGCAGAAGGCAGTCCTGGTAGAGACTTTGGAACCGGAGGTCGTCGGATGGGCTGGATGGCTTTCAGGCATCTCTCGTGACACGAGGAGCCCCATCGGGTAATTTCACCTGTACTCCAGCTGACCGACGGTTCGTGTGCCCGTCACCATGGGAGTCCCAGCAGGATCTGATGAGACATGCGCGGGAGGACGTAGAAGGTGATCTTCTCGGTGTGCAGGGCACCGATCCGTAAGTCCACAGGCTTGGTGATCAGTGAGACGGTGTCAGAGAGGGGTCTCCCATCTACAGAGGCGATCACCAGCGGTTTTTCTAGTGGGAGAACAGGCACCTGGTACTTATCCACTGTGGCCTGCTGGATGAAGTTGCCTGCTGATCCGGAATCGAGATACGCCTCTGCCGTGAACCGGGTCTCTTCTGTAGTGACTTGAACAGTCCATGTAACGGAGTCTGAGAGAGTCCCAGCACCTAGGGTGGCCTCTCCTACCAAGCCTAGGCTTTGGAGTTTCCCGGCTTCTCGGGACAAGAGCGTAGCAGGTGTGTGCCATCACCGCAGTAGAAGCAGAGACCCTTTGCTAGTCGTTCTGCTCTGCGTTGCTCAGACTGCCTCAGGCGGTCAATCTGCATGGGCTCGATGGTAGGCGCGCCAGGTGACGCCGACTGGGGAGCGATGGACTTCTGTGGTGGGGAGGAGTGCCTTATCGGACGCCTCTCGCGGGACACCTCTTTGGCTCGTTCCTGAAAGCGAAGATCCACTCGAGTCGCTAGATCAATCAGGGCATCCAGGGTGGAAGGCACGTCACGACCAGCCAGCTCATCTTTAATACGACCCGAGAGTCCTTCCCAGAAGGCGGCGGTTAGAGCCTCATTGTTCCACCCTAATTCCGAAGCCAAGGTGCGAAAACGTATAGCATATTGGCCCACCGTCAGAGTCCCCTGACGTAGCCGGAGGAGGGATGAGGCAGACGCGGAGGCGCGTCCGGGCTCGTCAAAGGTGCCACGAAAAGCCTGCAGGAACTCCTGGATGTCGGTGGTTACCGGATCCTCCTTCTCCCACAAGGGGTTCATCCAGGCCAGTGCCTCTCCCTCTAGATGGGACATCATTAACGCGACCTTGGCTTGGCCAGAGGCAAAAAGGTGCGGCAGCAGCTTGAAATGGAGGGAGCATTGATTTATGAATCCCCTGCAGGTCTTGGGATCTCCGGCGTACCGGGGTGGTGAGCCCAAACGAAGTTTGGAAGTGTCCGAGGAGGCTGCTACGGGAGCTGCGGCCGTGGATTGCACAGTGGAAACCTGAGATGCCAAGGACGTGGCCGTTGCTTGTAGCGTGTTCAGGCGGGTATCCACAGAAGACATGAAGGACAGCATGCGGGTCTGGGTTTCGCGCTGTCGTACGAGTTCCTGCTGCAAGGCCGCTAGTGCTTCGGCGGGATCCATGGCCTGTTCTAGCTGTTACGTCCGGATGGTGGAAGCACTGGACCGTACACCGATTTCCCCTGAGGAGGCAGCCAGGCCGGTCACCCCGCCAGAGGGTCCTGATGCACGGCAGCCGAAGCACTATTGGTAGCCAGACAGTCCGTAGAGGAGCAGGAAAGGTGGATGTTGCTGAACCCACGGAGTTCTGGACGGTAGTCCGGGTGACGAGGCTCAGGGTCCGAGGCCGGGTTGTAGGGTCAGGCGGAATCCGGAACCTGCTGAGCGATGGGGCGGGTCACCGAACAGAGCCAGGGACTGGAGACTGGCGGAGCTGCAGAGGTGGTGGAACATCCGCCGAAGTCACCGTCAGGGTCCAGGGATGGACTTGGTTCGGAGCGGCTGGCGTGGCAGGACAGGCTCTGCGAGACAGACAGGGTTAATACAGGGCAAGGCACAGGGTAAAGCAATACGGGGACCTGAACACTAGCTTGCTAAACACGTAGAACAAGCCCCGCCCACCAGGAAAGAGAAACCTAATATACCCTGTACCTGTCTATGCAATATCCTGTTTCTGGGTGCTGGCCCTTTAAGAGAGGGGCAATGACTGCGCGCGCGCCCTAATGCGCATGCGCGAGGCCCGTGTGCCAGAAGCCAGTCCAGGAAGCGGTGAGGAGGAAGCAGGAGCGCCCGGCTGTGTGTCCCATGTCGCAGAGGAGCGCCGGGAGCGGGGAGCAGGACACAAGGAGGGTGCAGGCGAGGAGGACGGGACCGGGACCGGGGTGGTGAGCAGGGGACGCCGGCGGGAACCGGGGAGCGGGCCACGGGGACCGGAGTGCGGGGCACGGGGACCGGAGAGCGGGGCACGGGGACCGGAGAGCAGGGCCCGGGGACCGGGAAGCGTGACAATATGGAAAGTTGTGGATATGGAGAGTTGTGGTGGATATGCAGAGTTATGGATATGGAGAGTTGTGGTGGGTATAGAGTTGCGATGGGTATAGAGTATATACTATATATAGTATTTTTCTAATAAATTCAACCTTTTAAAGAGTTTGTTGCTGGAGAATTTCCATATTTGTATATATCGAAGTGGTGAGCACGTCCAGGACTCCGGGCAATAATCTTCAAAACCGGTGAGCAAAAAAAAGTGTTTGTTTTCTTTCATTTCCGGTATAGAGTTGTGGTGGGTATGAAGAGTTGTTATGGATATGGAGAGTTGTGTTGGTTATGGAAAATTGTGGTGATATGGCGAGTGGTGGTGTATATGGAGAGTTGTGGTGGATATGGAGAGTTGTGGTGGATATGGAGAGTTGTGGTGGATATGGAGAGTTGTGGTGGATATGGAGAGATGTGGTGGATATGGAGAGATGTGGTGGATATGGAGAGTTGTGGTGGATATGGAGAGTTGTGTTGGTTATGGAAAATTGTGGTGATATGGAGAGTTGTGGTGGATATGGAGAGTTGTGGTGGATATGGAGAGATGTGGTGGATATGGAGAGATGTGGTGGATATGGAGAGTTGTGGTGGATATGGAGAGTTGCGGTGGATATGGTAATTTTGTGATGATATGGAGAATTTTTAGTGTAGATGGAGAGTTGTGGTGGATAAGGTGAAGTTGTGAATATGGTAAAGTTGTGCTGAATGTGGTGATGTGATGAATGTAGTAAAGTTGTGGTAAAATGTAATTTTTTTTTTAAGATTAACTGCATCTTAGGGGCATAAGATTGAGTTCCTCGCCATTTTGGTTGAAGTCATGCCTCAAGAAAGCTTACAACAGGCTTCATTATAATAGCCATCATCTTATTTACACAGAAAACCCATTGCCCTATAGTCAGTTTCTTAGATTACGTAGGGTTAATAGTTCAGAGGAAAGTTTTAATGCTCAAGCTGAGATACAAAAAGACAGATTGAGAGATCGGGGTTGCCCTTTAAAATTTATAGATTGAGTATGATTGCAGGATCGTAGAACTCTAATGAAAGCCAACAAGAAATATAACAAAAATAATCCTGGAAGTTTATATTTTCCTTTGATATAGTCTAATGTCAGGTAATATTAGATCGGATATCCAAATGTACTGGCATGTGATCAAATCTGACACTCTTCTCACTGATAGAGCTGAACAAAGCCAATGATATATATGTGGCGGCCTTGCGAAAGCCAGGTTGTCACAGAAAGAGTTAATCCTCCTTGGTAACCTGATCCCACACCGGTGCAGCAGGACAAACCACAGCCCCCAGTGTAAGAGAAAAGCAGAGCAGAGGGGAGGGGCTGGAGCAGAGTGTTTGGAGGACAGACAGAAGAGGAGTCTGGAGTTGTAACTCCCAGGCTGATGGTGAAGCGTGCTCCGAGAGGGCCGGGACAGGCTGTGAGTGAGGAAGGGGCCAGAGGTAGCCGGGCAGGGTAGTGGCCCCCCGGTACCTGGGTGACCCAGATCACTGCAGGGGAGTGGATTCCCCGTTCCCGGCTGAGGAGAAGGAGGAAGAGAGTGGAGAGAAAGGCACCTGGCTGCAGGGAAAGAACAGGAGCTGCTGCACCGTGTGTGGGACACTAACACCCCCGTACCGAAGGCTGCGGACACCGGCAATTCCTAGTTACCAGTGACTCTGTGTGAACTACTTGTGAGTACGCCCGTGCCCTCAGGCACCGCACCGCAGCACTGCGCCCTGCTCCCTGCTTACCCCATCACCGGGCCCCGGGACAACCAGCCCCCCTACCCACGGAGGGGAGAAATAACAACTAAGCTGCTCCCTGTCACCGCTCCCGGGATCCCCATAAAGAGCAGCGGTGGTGTCCACAATCACCACAACCGTGGGTGGCGTCACGGACAATCTCCCTTACCAAACCCCCCCTTTTACTGTGGAGCCTGGGATCACAGACCGGGTCACGCCACCGTGATACCCACAGAAGTGACCTCGTGGCCCGGATCTGAGTAACCCCTGGTCCCCGGGCGACACATTTGGCGTCACAAACAGGATCGAACCAATCCAGTTACCTGGAGGAAGTGCGCCTTGTTCTGGACTGTCAGCGGTGTTCCGCTGCAAAAATTTTGAAAGTCGCCATCTTTGCCGCCATTTTGGGCACGAAAATCTCCCGCCCAGCGCCTTCTTCCCCAAGCGGTGGGCACGAAAAAGAGGCTCCGCCCCTGAGAACGCGGGCGGAAGTGAAGCTCCGGAGGACCGGAAGCGAAAGGAAAACTTTAAAAGTTGCTAGAAGGACTGCTCCCGAGTACCAAGGGGGAGCAGGAAGAAGGAACCGCAGTTCATGTGACCAGGACTGTAAAGGCAGGGACGCCAGGACTTTGCCTAATTCCGTTCCTGGACAAGCAGTAGCCGCAACGCCGATGACATCTTACCCGGCTCCGGCAGTCCGCCCAGCCGCCACGGTGATGACGTCGGCTCCGGCAGTCCGCCCAGCCGCAACGGAGGTGGCACCCGATTGGAAGTCTGCCCCAGATGTGGCGCCAGCCGCTCCCAGGTACCCCGTCACGGCTGTGGAGCAGCCGGAGTGCACCTGCAGAGAGGAGGAGCAGGCCAGTGAGAGATGGAGCCCTCGGCAGTTAGCGAGGCCGGTTGTAGCCGGCGCCGAGGGCATCCAAGTGGGCCTGGCTTCTGAGCAGGAGGCAGAGCACGGAACCCGTGCCCCGTACTGGGAGTGGCGGCAGCGGCAGTGGTAGTGGAGCATGGACGGCTACCCACAAATTAAAAAGTTGACTGTTTTATGGACTGTCACCCCTGTTGAACGCCCTCAAGTTCAGGAGGAGGCCATCTGCTCCGCAGGTGTGGGGTGGCAGAACGGTTTAAAGTTTTAGAAAACGTACCTCCCGATGTGGGAAGATGTATGATTGTAATGTGTTGATTTTTCCAGTTTTAATAAATGTTGGTGGCCAGACGGCCCGAGGACGGGCCGTGTTTTACCAAGGGGGTGTGTGGCGCCCTGGCAATGCCAGGTTGTCACAGAAAGATTTGATCCTCCTTGGTAACCTGATCCCACACCGATGCAGCAGGACAAACCACAGCCCCCAGTGTAAGAGAAAAGCAGAGGGGAGGGGCTGGAGCAGAGTGTATGGAGAGACAGACAGAAGAGGAGTCTGGAGTTGTAGCTCCCAGGCTGATGGTGAAGCGTGCTCCGAGAGGGCCGGGACAGGCTGTGAGTGAGGAAGGGGCCAGAGGTAGCCGGGCAGGGTAGTGCCCCCCCGGTACCTGGGTGACCCGGATCACTGCAGGGGAGTGTATTCCCCGTTCCCGGCTGAGGAGAAGGAGGAAGAGAGTGGAGAGAAAGGCACCTGGCTGCAGGGAAAAAACAACAGGAGCTGCTGCACCGTGTGTGGGACACTAACACCCCGTACCGAAGGCTGCGGACACTGGCGATTCCTAGTTACCAGTGACTCTGTGTGAATTAATTGTGAGTACGCCCGTGCCCTCAGGCACCGCACCGCAGCACTGCGCCCTGCTCCCTGCTTATCCCCGAACGGGCCCCGGGACCAACTGCCCCTACCCACGGAGGGGTTAACATCTAAGCTGCACCCCAACACCGCTCCCGGGAGTCCCGCACCTTCATCGCAGCGGTGGTGTCCACAATCACCACAACCGTGGGTGGCGTCACGGACAATCTCCCTTAACAAACCCCCTTTTACTGTGGAGCCTGGGATCACAGACCGGGTCACGCTACCGTGATACCCACAGGAGTGACCCCGTGGCCCGGATCTGAGTACCCGCTGATCCACGGGCGACACATATATCTTTAGGAACATGTAAAAATGTAAGTAATTACCTAGTTTGGGATCACTTAGAAAACAAAATGAGGCTGAATAAACTTATTCCGACTAATACAATTGCTTATGCTGCCTTCTATTAAAGGGAATTTGTCACTAGGTTTTTGCTATGTAATCTGCGACCAGCATGATGTAGGGGGCGATGTTTCACTTACTGGTCTCTGTTTTGGTGTTTGAATGAAAGAAGTGTTTTATCAGCAGATGATTATTACTACAGGACTAACTGTCTGGTGTCTCCTAGTGCACCCCCTCACTCCCACCTGTCACGGGAGTGATGGGTAACTGAGGCAGGGGCACCTAGACTGGCCCTCAGACTAGTGAGCATGTGCTGTTCCTTATCTCAGAGGTACGCCAAAGGGTGGCAAGGTCTGGACCACCAGCGTGACTCTAACTCATGTTCGAACCCTGGTCTAACACTCCCTTTCCCCCATCCCTGGGGAGGGCCGGGACCAAAGTAACAAATCCCAAAAATAAAGCAGACAAAAGAGAACCCAGAAGCAGAATCGCGGCCCGGTAACAGGTAACCCCAGACCCCGTGGGCGCGTCAACTTGGCATCACAAACAGGATTTCGTGCCCGCAACAACGGGTACTGTGCGCCTCAAAAACTGTGTGTTAAAAGACTGTGCACTGGTGGCCATTGAAAAAGACGGGCGCCATGTGAAGACAGGTGGCCTGGGAGTATCCGCCCTTCGTGGGCTGTGCGGTGGAAAGGCGCGAAAAGCTATGCCCGTCCCTGACAGCAGAAAGCCAGAAACAAAACTTGCCCCCAGAGTGCCCGCCCCACAGGAAGTGATAAAGTATGATAAAGATCCACTGCAAATCCTTGATACGTTCAACCGCAGGTCCTCGTGTTTCACTGCGTCCCACGTCCCTGGAGCAGTACGGTATCACCGTGTGTGTGTATGTGTGTGATGCCCCTGCACTAGTCAGGGTGTCACAGGGAACTGCACTCCTTTTTCTTATAGTGCAGAACCCACCCTCCATGGTTCTGGGATCCTAACCATTGGTATTGCTTCTATCAGCATTCAAATCCTAGTAACCTTACACCACACCCTGTCAGGCACACCAGTGGGTGGTCTAGCTGGAATAGGGCCACCTGCCTAGGGGTCAGGCACACTGGTGGGAGGGACTTGGTCAGTTCAGTGTCAGCTTTCAATGAGAGAGGAGCTGAAGTGGCAGCTCCTGGGGAGCTGGGAGAGGAGTTGAGTGGTAGCCCTAAGAGAGTGGGAAGCTAGGAGAGTTGTAACTCCCTGGGAGAGTTTGGCTAGGTCTCAGACGGTGGTCTGGGACTGGAGGAGTCGGAGACCCGGTCGCAGGGTATTGGAGAAAGGAGCCAGACTTGGTTTTGGAGAACGGTCGACACTGTAATATCTAGTAACCGGACTGGTACCAAGCACGGCGGGGTACTGGACCCTAGCCGGGAGTAGCTTCACGCAACCTGATAATTAACCTTCTATCCAAGCATAGGGAGCGGAACCCCAAAAGCTCCAGGCCGAGGGGTCACTCAGAAACATCTAAATCAGTGCATCTCAGGCAGCTCAGGACCACCAGCAATATCAATGGAAGCGGATTCCCGGACGAGCTTCCCCTGAGAAGCAATGGCACCCAGAGACTTGGTTTACTTATGTGTCAGAGTCTATTTGATTGTTGATGTATGTAAAGCGCTGTGGAATTAATAGCGCTATATAAATGAATAAATATTATATTATTATATTATTTGATTGTCGCACCAACACTCACACAGCCTGAGTGAGTACGCTGCTTCCCCCCCTGCGTCCTGACTGCTGTGCGGCCTGCACCCCACATCCCTGTACCTTCACTATCCAGAGTCCCAGGCCCTGCCCTACCCATGGAGGGAACGTCATCTGGCTGCCCCGCTCCATCCCCCCCGGGTACTCCCATCGGCAGCGGTGGTACTTCCATTACCGCGAACCACGTGTGGCGTCATGAACAATAACCTCCCCTGTAAATAGCCCCCCTTCTTATTTTCGAGTGTTCGTGAGCCCCCGGGTCCGGAGACCCTCAAGCCACAGCAAACCCCGGATCCGAGCGGTTCGACCGCTGCAGGGGTGGCACATGTGTACAATCCCTCAGATCCTCGATGTGTTTCACTGCAGATCCTCGCGTTCCACAGCCTCTTGTTCGGGGTCTGGTAAGTGGGATTGCGGGGTCTGACTTCACTTTTTTGGAGGTGTCTGCTTTCCTTAATGAAGTTTCCTGCAGTGTTCTCTAACTTTTTTAGCTGCATGGACACTTCATTATTGAACCGTGACTAGGGCTTATTTTCAGGGTTGGGCTTATATTTGAGCCTTACTATGAGAGGACCGAAAACTCCTGCTAGGGCTTATTTTCAGGATAGGGCTTATTTTCAAGTAGGGACGGTAGTCAGTTCATCAGGCATTGGTACATGTTCTTGCTTTTATAATGGTCTCCAACCGATTGATCTCCAGTTGCTGCAACACTACAACTTTCAGCATGACACAACGGCAGTCAGAACATGCTGGGAATTTTTATTTCATAAATCAAACCTAGAGATTGGTAAACTTTTAAGAATTTCATTCAAGTTCAAGTTGTCTAAAAAATTTGATTCATATCTGAATTGATTAGGCTCAAACTTAACCTGTCAAGAAAAAAATGTTTATTATGCCCTAAGGTCACCCTAGACCCCAAAGCCTAATCAATGGAGGAGTGGGACGAGGTTAAGAAAAGAATCAAACATTATACTCACCGATTGTAGGCTCCCCACTCACCTGTGTTGCCACCGCAGCTCCTTGTCTGGTCCTCCAGTGGGGCATCACTCTGCCTGTGCTGAAGAGGACAACTGCAGTCATGTGGGGTGTAGTCAGGGCAAGAAGACCTGAAAATAACATTTTCATTGTGACTGTGATGACTGTCACTAGGTATCGCTACACACTACTTGCAGGCAGTAAATGGAGAGGTAGTCAGACAGGCCAAGATTATAAACCGTGAGGGCATGACAGTACATGGGGGCAGAAAGAGACGAGGTCAAAGGACAAGACGAAGTTTAGGGTTCCATGAGATTATGTACCAAAATACAAGGAGCGGACGGGGACGTGGTCAGGAGGAAGTCCGAGGTCAGAAGCCGAGAAGTAATAACAGAAACAGGAGGGGAGAGGCAGAAACGGGTCAACAACAGTCCGGAGTCGAAATGCCATGTACTGAACACTGAGCACCATGGGAGACAACAGCATAACTGTAACCAGGAAGTACGACTGGCGGCGTCCTGAGCTAACATGCTCACTGATGAGGCAGAGCAATCACGAGAAGAATCTGCAAGAGCACCTCCCAGGACTAGCGTGAAACCCAGTGCTTGTGAAACAACCAGCAGAGCTTTCATTCTGAAAAACGCTCTACACCATAGACAGCATATACCGTCTCTGCAGGAGAGCACAGCAGAACAATACAGAATGTTCTGCACATAGGAATCTTGAAACTGAGAAATCTCATTAGTTTAGAATCGATTTGCTCATCTCTAATCATGGCCTATCGGGAGTGCTGGATGGTGGGAAACACTGCAGTATGGAGGTCATGGCACGAATCTGACCGTCTACTAGAAGTTATTATGGCCTTTGAGTGTTTAGAATAACTTCCTTCCCACAATCCAATCCCATCCTTATTGACTTCCTATGTGATAGCCCCTAGTATGCAGCAAAGATCAGGAGATTAGATTGTGAGCCCCACCAGGGACAATCCGTGTACAGCCCTCCAAAATATGGTGGTATCATATAGACAAAAGGAGAAACACACATAAAGGCAACAAAAAAAAAAGAGAGAAAAAGGACAGACAATATATTGTCTAAATATGCAGTATACAATATATTGTCTGTATATATATTTGTATGGACAGTAATGTACACGAGTTTTAGACGTGTGGTTATCATGCTATGTTTCTACGTACATGACAAACTGATTATCATTATCACCTATTTGGTATAATTGGTTACACATTAGCCTGACTATAATCCTCCAACATCCCTTACTGTGTGAATGTGTACCTAGAAGACTAGAGCTTGGGCGGTCTCAGCAAACATTGATCTGATTTGGATTTCCCTTTTGTTCATTCACTTTGCAATTTGTTAATTAATACAAATGAACTATTAACACTACTCTGCAGCATATTTTCCACATTTGTCTAACACTTTGCCTACACTGGGTACGGAAAGTATTCAGACCCCTTTACCTTTTTCACTCTTTGTTTCATTGTAGCCATTTGGTAAATTCAAAAAAGTTCATTTTTTTCTCATTAATGTACACTCTGCTCCCCATTCCCCATCTTGTCACAAAAAAAACCTGAAATGTAGAAATGTTTGCAAATTTATTAAACAAGAAAAACTGACATATCACATGGTCATAAGTATTCAGACCCTTTGCTCATTAATGAGTAGAAGCGCCCTCCTTTTGAGCTACTACAGCCATGAGTCTTCTTGGGAATGATGCAACATGCTTTTCACACCTGGATTTGGGGATCCTCTGCCATTCTTCCTTGCAGATCCTCTCCAGCTCCATCAGGTTGGATGGTGAACGTTGGTGGACGCCATTTTCAGGTCTCTCCAGAGATGCTCAGTTGGGTTTAGGTCAGGGCTCTGGCTGGGGAAGTCAAGAATGGTCTCAGAGTAGCTCTGAAGCCACTCCTTTGTTATTTTAGCTGTGTGCTTAGGGTGATTGTCTTGTTGGAAGGCGAACCTTCATCCAAGTCTGAGGTCCAGAGCACTCTGGAAGAGGTTTTCTTCCAGGATATCGCTGTACTTGGCCGCATTCATCTTTCCTTCAATTGTCCTGTCCCTGCAGCTGAACTCCCCACACCCCCACAATAGCATGATGCTGCCACCACCAAGTTTCACTGTTGGGATTGTATTAGGCTGTGTGCGCATGTTGCGTTTATTCATGCGTTTACGCAGTGTTTTAAACTGCAGTGTAAATGCATGTGTGCTGCTTCACAAGCAAAGTCTATGAGAAGTCAGCAAATTCCATGCGCACGTTGCGTTTTGAATGCCAAATGTTTGACAAAATTATTGCGTTCTAAAGCAACATGTCACTTCTTTTGTGCGTTTTGGATGCTTTTCCCTCTTTGTCTATGGTAGAGCAAGCATCCAGAACGCATCCATTCTGCATTCAAAATGCATCCAAAACATAGCGTTTTGGCTGTGTTTCGAAACACACATGCAGTGACAAAACCCTGCAGAATATTTGTCAAGGCAGAACGCAACATGCACAAATACCCTTAGGCAAGTGATCAGCAGTGCCTGGTTTTCTCCACACATGCGGCTTAGAATTATCACCAAAAAGTTTTTATCTTCCCCTCATCAGAGCAGAGAATCTTATTTCTCTTAGTTTGAGAGACCTTCATGTGTTTTTTGCAAACTCTATGCAGGCTTTCATATGTCTTGCACTGAGGAGAGGCTTCCGTCGGGCCACTCTACCATAAAGGCCCGACTGGTGGAGGCTGCAGTGATAGTTGACTTTGTGGAACTTTCTCCCTACTTCATCTCTGGAGCTCAGCCACAGTGATCTTGGGGTTCTTCTTTACCTCTCTCACCAAGGCTCTTCTCCCACGATTGCTTAGTTTGGCTGGATGGCCAGGTCTGAGAAGAGTTCTGGTGGTCCCAAACTTCTTTCTTGTAAGGATTATGGAGGCCACTGTGCTCTTAGGAACCTTGAGTACTGCAGAAATTCTTTTGTAACCTTGGCCAGATCTGTGCCTTGCCACAATTCTGTCTCTGAGCTCCTTGGCAGTTCCTTTGACCTCATGATTCTCATATGGTGTGACATGCACTGTGAGCTGTGAAGTCTTATATAGACAGGTTTGTGCCTTCCCAAATAAAGTCCTATCACTTTCATTAAACACAGCTGGACTCCAATGAAGGAGTAGAACCATCTCAAGGAGGTTCACAAGGAAATGGACAGCATATGACTTATATATGAGTGTCTGAGCAAAGGATCTGAATACTTATGACCATGTGATATTTCAGTTTTTCTTATTTAATAAATTTGCAAAAACGTCTACATTTCTGGTTTTTTTTCTGTCAAGATGGGGGATGGGGGCAGAGTGTACATTAATGAGAAAAAAATGAACTTTTCTGAATTTACCAAATGGCTGCAATAAAACAAAGAGTGAAAAATTTAAAGGGGTCTGAATACTTTCCTTACCTACTGTAATACTATGTAAGTGGGTTGTGTGAGGATATAAAACTATGTAAGGTGGCTGTGTGGTGACATAATACTGTGCAAGGGGGCATGGGGAGTAACCATGCTATGCAAGGGGGTTGTGAGGAGACATCATACTGCATGGGGGGCTATGCGGGGATATTACACTGTGTAGGGGAGCTTTGTGGGGCTGTCATTATTTGTAAGGGGACTGTGTGGAGACATCATACTGCATGGGGAGCTTTGTAGTGACATACTGTAAGAGGGGACATCATGCTGGTGGGGGGTGGCTGAAGGAGGATCATATTGAGTTGGGGGCTTTGGATGAAGGTACAAAGGCAAAAAACTGGAGCTTTATAAAAAGCAGTAAATTCTATGTTTATGATTAGGTACTACAGGTAAGAACATAGATTACAATAAGAGCCAGTGTAACATGTGTTAATGGTAGCAGGGACCAGACTTAATTCTACTCAATATTAAGAGATAAAAATGAATATATAACAACAATGAGCAGAATTAAGCTCTGCCGGCTGGTTTAGCCCTCCACAACAGTCACAGTTTCCTATGAGGTTCCATGAAAAACTTATTTGCCCGTTCCTGTCTTATCAGGTGTAAATTTCAATATGGTGGCCACTTATGGGGGGGGTCTACTTTCTGGCACCTAAGGGGCTCTATAAATGCAACACGGCATTTGCAATCTATTGTAGGCAACCATGGATCATGAAAAAAACTTGCTCATTTAGGTCACACGTGGCTTTGTCAGTAAAGGCTGCTTCAGATGTCAGTGAAAATTGGTCCATAATGTAGGAACTGGCCTCAGCTTTCCCGACCCTATCACAGCCTCATAGAGATGAAGGTGTACCGCCCCCACGTCAGCGGCCGAGCCGCTCGGATCTGGAGCCGCAGTGGCTCGAGGGGTCTCCGGATCCGGGGTATCCCTGTGGACACTCGAATCGAATTAAAAGAAGAGCGGGGGGGGGGGGGGAGTATGTACAGGGGATTTGGAAAGTTCGTGACGCCACCCACGGTGTGTGGTAAGATGGTGTACCACCGCTGCTGTTGGTGGGGGGAGCCCGGTGGCGGTAGTGTAGCAGCAAGGTGTTTAACCCCTCCGTGGGTAGGGGGTTTATTCCCCGGGGCCCGTTGGGATGTTGGTGATGGGGGTGCCGTTGAGTAGAGGAAAAGGGGCTTTTCAGTGTACTCACTCAGTCCAGGAATAATAACACCGACAGCTTGTAAACCAGAATTCTGAGCACCGCTGCAGCATGGAGGGAGCATGCTGGGATCCGTGCCCTTGGTGTTGCTGTTAGCCTGTGGCCTTTTCCGTGGCACCTTCTCTCTAATTGGACCCTAAAGCTTGAAACTTTTCGGGTCCCGCTCACCTGTATGGCTAACGGAGTGAGTTTGCTCTCAGGGTTCATGCGTAGGATTTCTTTGGACTGTATTTGGGAAAGTCCTATCCCATCGGTGCGCTAATACCCCAATTTTGGAGCGGGTTGGGGATGAATCTTGAAGTCTTCACCCCCGTCGGGTAAATTACCAGGACGCATGAAGCTACTTCCCGGCCTAGGGTCCACGTACCCCGTCGTTTACTGGCCCCTGCCCGGTGATGGCTCAAGGCCGCCGGCTGCCCTCCTCGGCAGACCGTGCCCCTTGATGCGATCCCCTGCGACTGGGGTTCCAGCTCCTATCAGGCCCAGACCAACTTCTAGTAACTTCAGGAGCCCTGCTCCGGACCAGTGACCTCTCCCTCTCGGAGAGCCACTTTTCACTTCCTTCTCCTTCCACTCCTGTTTCACTTCTCTCACCTTCCCCTGCCAACCCCCATATCGGCGGCCCTATTCCCTTCAGGCCCCCCAATAGTGTGTCTGGTGGGTTCAATGTAAAGTGTTTCTAGGATTTTGATTGGCTAAGCTGTTAGCAACACCAAAGGACCAGGATCCGTAACCAAGAAGGGTGGATACTGTGCAGAAGGGCAGATTGCACAATACCCTGTGACGACCTGATAGGCCAGGGCGTCACATATGAAGCTGTCCCACTCGGGTCTTGAGACCTGCGGCCAGTCCCTGCATTGTGGTCCAGACTCAGAACGATTTGCATAGATAGATAGAGAGATAATAAAAAGAAAGGTCGAATAGAACAAAACTATTGCAAAACTGGATGGACTAATTAATACCGTAGTTTGTTTTTTTTTGCATCTTCTATTTGAGTGCTGTCTTCTTTTTCAATTACTATTTTTGGGATGATTTGGATGTTATCCACAAGGTATTCCGTTACTGTGCTGCTCCTTTTTTTGATGGATAGATAGATACCGTAGATAGATAGATAGATAGATAGAGGGATAGATAGATAGATAGATAGATAGATAGATAGATAGAGGGATAGATACCGGTAGATAGATAGAGGGATAGATACCGGTAGATAGATAGAGGGATAAATAGAGGGATAGATAGGGGGATAGATAGGGGGATAGATAGGGGGATAGATAGGGGGATAGATAGAGGGATAGATAGAGGGATAGATAGAGGGATAGATAGATGGATGGATGGATGGATGGATAGATAGATAGATGGATAGATAGGGGGAAAGGGGATAGATAGATAGATAGATAGATAGATAGATAGATAGAGGGATAGATAGATAGGGGGATAGATAGATAGATAGATAGATAGATAGAGGGATAGATAGATAGATAGATAGATACAGTCATATGAAAAAGTTTGGGCACCCCTATTAATGTTAACCTTTTTTCTTTATAACAATTTGGGTTTTTGCTATTTCAGTTTCATATATCTAATAACTGATGGACTGAGTAATATTTCTGGATTGAAATGAGGTTTATTGTACTAACAGAAAATGTGCAATCCGCATTTAAACAAAATTTGACCGGTGCAAAAGTATGGGCACCCTTATCAATTTCTTGATTTGAACACTCCTAACTACTTTTTACTGACTTACTAAAGCACTAAATTGGTTTTGTAACCTCATTGAGCTTTGAACTTCATAGGCAGGTGTATCCAATCATGAGAAAAGGTATTTAAGGTGGCCACTTGCAAGTTGTTCTCCTATTTGAATCTCCTATGAAGAGTGGCATCATGGGCTCCTCAAAACAACTCTCAAATGATCTGAAAACAAAGATTATTCAACATAGTTGTTCAGGGGAAGGAAACAAAAAGTTGTCTCAGAGATTTAAACTGTCAGTTTCCACTGTGAGGAACATAGTAAGGAAATGGAAGAACACAGGTACAGTTCTTGTTAAGCCCAGAAGTGGCAGGCCAAGAAAAATATCAGAAAGGCAGAGAAGAAGAATGGTGAGAACAGTCAAGGACAATCCACAGACCTCATCCAAAGACCTGCAGCTTCATCTTGCTGCAGATGGTGTCAATGTGCACCGGTCAACAATACAGCGCACATTGCACAAGGAGAAGCTGTATGGGAGAGTGATGCGAAGGAAGCCGTTTCTGCAAGCACACCACAAACAGTAACCTGAGGTATGCAAAAGAACATTTGGAGAAGCCAGTTACATTTTGGAAGAAGGTCCTGTGGACTGATGAAACAAAGATTGAGTTGTTTGTTCATACAAAAAGGCGTTATGCATGGAGGCAAAAAACCACGGCATTCCAAGAAAAGCCCTTGCTACCCACAGTAAAATTTGGTGGAGGTTCCATCATGCTTTGGGGCTGTGTGGCCAATGCCGGCACCGGGAATCTTGTTAAAGTTGAGGGTCGCATGGATTCAACTCAGTATCAGCAGATTCTTGACAATAATGTGCAAGAATCAGTGACGAAGTTGAAGTTACGCAGAGGACGGATATTTCAGCAAGACAATGATCCAAAACACTGCTCCAAATCTACTCAGGCATTCATGCAGAGGAACAATTACAATGTTCTGGATGGCCATCCCAGTCCCCAGACCTGAATATCATTGAAAATCTGTGGGATGATGTGAAGCAGCTGTCCATGCTCAGCGACCATCAAACTTAACTGAACTGGAAGTGTTTTGTAAACAGCAATGGTCAAATATACCTTCATCCAGGCTCCAGGAACTCATTAAAAGCTACAGGAAGCGACTAGAGGCTGCTATTTTTGCAAAAGGAGGATCTACAAAATATTAATGTCACTTTTATGTTGAGGTGCCCATACTTTTGCACCGGTCAAATTTTGTTTAAATGCGGATTGCACATTTTCTGTTAGTACAATAAACCTCATTTCAATCCAGAAATATTACTCAGTCCATCAGTTATTAGATATATGAAACTGAAATAGCAAAAACCCAAATTGTTATAAGAAAAAAAGGTTAACATTAATAGGGGTGCCCAAACTTTTTCATATGACTGTAGATAGATAGATAGATAGATAGATAGATAGATAGGGGGATGGATGGATAGATAGATAGATAGATACATACATGATAGATAGATAGATAGATACATGAAAGATAGATAGATAGATAGATAGATAATAGATACATGATAGATAGATAATAGATACATGATTGATAGATAGATAGATAGATAGATAGAGGGATAGATAGATAGATAGATGAATAGATAGATAATAGATACATGATAGATAGATAGAGGGATAGATAGATAGATAGATAGATAGATAGATAGACCCTGCTGGTGGATACGTATCTATCTATCTAAGGCTAAGTTCACATTTCCGCTAAAATCTATCAGTCACAATCCGCTGCTCTTGTAAACAGCGGAATCCGTTTAGCGGATTCCGCTGCTCCCATAGACTTGTATGAGCAGCGGATTGTGACTGATGATGCTGCGTTGCACCCTCCGCCCGACTGATCAGTCGTGGAACGACTGACCGCCGGGCGGGAGGAACGAAGCATGTAACGTTTTTTGAGCAGCGAGATCCGTCGGATTTCGCTGCGCATGCTCTCTGGCTCCCTGCACACGTCACCAGCTTTGGTTGGTTACCCGATATTTACCCTGGTTACGGTGCAAGGAGCCAGCGCTAAGCGGTGTAGGCCCGTAACCAAGGTAAATATCGGGTAACCAAGGTAAACATCGGGTGCTTTGCTGTTACCCGATATTTAGGCTGGTTACGTGTGCAGGGAGGCCGACACTTCCCCGCTCGGCCCCGCCCCCTCCCGCACTCCGCACATGTATGTACACACACACACCTGTCCCCAGCCATGCAGACAAGCACTGCCACTGACACCCTCGTCTGGCCCCGCCCCCTGCTCGGCTCCGCCCCCTCCCGCACTTTGCATGTGCACACACACACATACATACATACATACATACATACACATACACACACTCACTCACACATAAACTCACCTGTCCCCAGCCATGCAGACCGCAGCACTTCTACTGACATCCTCAGCGCCTGGCCCCGCCCCCCGCTCGGCACCGCCCCCTCCCGCACTTTGCATGTGCACACACATACATATATACATACATACATACATACATGCACATACACACACTCACTCACTCACAGATACACTCACCTGTCCCCAGCCATGCAGACCGCAGCACTTCCACTGACATCCTAAGCGCCTGGCCCCGCCCCCCGCTCGGCTCCGCCCCCTCCCGCACTTTGCATGTGCACACACATACATATATACATACATACATACATACATGCACATACACACACTCACTCACTCACAGATACACTCACCTGTCCCCAGCCATGCAGACCGCAGCACTTCCACTGACATCCTAAGCGCCTGGCCCCGCCCCCCGCTCGGCTCTGCCCCAGAACTCCGCCCCCCGCACACAACAGAATCCGACAAAGAATTCTGTTCTTTGTCATCCGTTGTACAGCGTTGAACAGCGCATCAGTCACATGCGTCAAGCGACGCATGTGACTGATACAAATCAACGGAAATGTGAACTTAGCCTTACAGGCTTTGTCAATGTGAAACCGACAGGGACTAAGTAAAAAAGTAAAAAAAAAATAAGATACAAGAAGTGGCAATTCTCCAAATTGCAAAGTGAAAAAAGAAAAGTGTACTTACTTCACTTGACTCAAATGTAACATTCAATCTTTCTACCTTGGAAACACAGGTAAGTAAAGTCTTCAATTTTTTCCCATTGCAGTTTGGAGCTCTATAGTACAGTGAAACCTTGGTTTTAGAGTAACTTGGTTTGAGAGCGTTTTGCAAGACGAGCAAAGCTTTTTACAAATGTGTAACTTGGTTTAAGAGCAATGCTTTGCAATAAGAGCAAATACTCATCGTGCACTTCTGGTTTCTGCACTATACTGTATACCAGGGGTCTCAAACACGCAGCCCACGGGCCGCATTCGGCCCCTCAGAGTGGTTCGTGCGGCCCCCAGGCCCGTGCCCTTGTTCACTATCACGGCCGGTGCAGGGGCCGCAGCCACTGTCTGCACTTTATGTCAGATGAATGTGTTGTCGGTGCTGAGCTCTCGTGCCAGCAATACAATTATCTGACATAAATCACTGACAGTGACACTGCACCTGCCGCGATAGTGACCGGGGGCACGGGCCTGGGGGCTGCACGAAGCAGAGATGAGGCAGCAGAGGGAGCGAGGGGCAGGTGAGAAGAATGGTGGGTGTGTGTGTGTGTGTGTGTGTGTTGGACGTTAACCCCTTAGCGACCTATGACGTACTGGGTACATTATGGCTCCCTGGTACTTAAGGACCCATGACGTACCCAGTACGTCATGGCGAAATCGCAGCCCCGGTGGCTGTGATCGCTGCAAATACCTTAGATTCGGGGAGGAGGGGACCTCAGGAGGGGTGGTGTCTCCTCCCCGGACCTACGGAGGCTGTGATTGGCTGACGAACGCCGTTCAGCCAATCACAGCCACTAATGTTTCAGCCATTGAAAATCACTGAAACATTGAAATCCAGCCAAGATCAGGGAAGCTGCAGCCCTGATCATTGGCTGGAGCTGGGTGACCTGTGTTTCACCTGCCCCCAGCTCTGATTGGAGAGACCGGCCTTGTGACCGATCTCTCCAATCACTGTGGATCTGGGGCCGCAGACCACTCCCCTCAGCTTCACTCCGGCGTCTGTGGAAGGTGAGGGGAGCTGCTGACCCATTACTACAGGATGGGGACAAAGTGCGCACATTACTATTGGATGGGGATAAGGCTGGGGACATTACTATAGGATAGGGATTAGGATGGGCACATGACTATAGAATGGGGACAAGGCTGGGGACATTACTATAGAATGGGGACAAGGTGGGCACAGTACTATAGGATAGGGACTAGGATGGGTACAGTACTATAGGATGGGGACTAGGATGGGCACAGTACTATAGGATGGGGACTAGGATGGGCACAATACTATAGGATGGGGACAAGGTGGGCACAGTACTATAGGATGGGGACTAGGATGGGCACAGTACTATAGGATGGGGACATTACTACAGGATGGGGACAAGGTGGGCACATTACTGTAGGATAGGGACATTACTACAAGGGGACAAGGATGGGAAACATTACTATAGAATAGGGATAATGCTGGGGACATTACTATAGGGTGGGGACAAGGTTGGCACATTACTAAAGGATGGGCACATTACTATAGAATGGGGACAGTACTATAGGATGGGGACATTGCTAAAAGGGGACAAGGATGGGGAACATTACTATAAGATGGGGGACAAGGATGGACACATTACTATAGATTGGGGACATTACTATAGGATGGGGACAAGGATGGGCACATTACTACAAAATGGGGACAAGGATGGGGAACATTACTTTAGGATGGGGACAAGGATGGGCACATTACTGTGGGATGGGGCACAATACTACAAGCGGACAAGGATGGGCACGTTACAACAATATGGGAAACATTACTAAAAGATGTTGGTCAAAATTTCTATATAGTGCCAATTGTAAGACTATTAGTTACAAGAAAGGAATAAAATGTAAAAAAAAAAATGTTTATATTTAAACAAAGAATGTGCACGTTTGCTATAATGAACAAGTGAAAATGTTCAAAATCAGTGATCCCAAGGTGTGTAAAAAAATAAAATATATTATATATGGTACCAATAAAAATGTCACTTTGTCCTGCAAAGAATGCGGCCCCCCAAATTATTTTTTTTCCTTTGTGCGGCCCATACACCCAGCCGAGTTTGAGACCCCTGCTGTATACAGTATACCATTGTACAGTACAGTATATACTATATAGTATGTCTATAGATTTGCATTTATGGATACAGGACTGTACTCTCTTTTGGCTAAACAGTGCAGCACATTGCTTATACTGTAATGTAATTGCCTGTGCAGTATTCCTACCCCACATTTGTTTAGTTCTGCTCTTATTTTGGGGAGAATAGATTTGGGGTGGTTTTTTGTGTATTGTTCTAGAATATAGGTTGCCATATTTATACATTTTTTTCTCTCTATATAGTGCCTCCCGCACACCAACAAGTCTATTATAAGCTAACATGCAGGTTAATTTGTTTTATGGTTTTTACTGTACCGTATGTTATGTACTGTAAATTTATTATGAATACTTTACATTATATTGTATTACTGTAATGTTTGTATAAATACAGTAAATATTTTTGGGTTGTGGAACGAATTGTCTGCATTTCAATTATTTCCTATGGGAAAATTTGCTTTGAAAAAAAGAGTAACTTCGTTTAAGCGCACACTCTCGGAACCAATTATGTTCATCCAAAATTCCACTGTATTAGAATGCTGTCACAGTCCAGACTGGAGGTTTATCATGGAGCAGTCCCCACTCTCTCCTCTCTCCCCATGTCCTGCAGCCTGTGTGCACCTAGTCAGTGCAGTCCCCGCTCTCTCCTCTCTGCCCATGTCCTGCAGCCTGTGTGCACCTAGTCAGTGCAGTCCCAGCTCTCTCCTCTCTCCCCATGCCCTGCAGCCTGTGTGCACCTAGTCAGTGCAGTCCCAGCTCTCTCCTCTCTCCCCATGTCCTGCAGCCTGTGTGCACCTAGTCAGTGCAGTCCCCGCTCTCTCCTCTCTGCCCATGCCCTGCAGCCTGTGTGCACCTAGTCAGTGCAGTCCCAGCTCTCTCCTTTCTCCCCATGTCCTGCAGCCTGTGTGCACCTAGTCAGTGCAGTCCCAGCTCTCTCCTCTCTGCCCATGTCCTGCAGCCTGTGTGCACCTAGTCAGTGCAGTCCCAGCTCTCTCCTCTCTCCCCATGCCCTGCAGCCTGTGTGCACCTAGTCAGTGCAGTCCCCGCTCTCTCCTCTCTCCCCATGTCCTGCAGCCTGTGTGCACCTAGTCAGTGCAGTCCCAGCTCTCTCCTCTCTGCCCATGTCCTGCAGCCTGTGTGCACCTAGTCAGTGCAGTCCCAGCTCTCTCCTCTCTCCCCATGTCCTGCAGCCTGTGTGCACCTAGTCAGTGCAGTCCCAGCTCTCTCATCTCTCCCCATGTCCTGCAGCCTGTGTGCACCTAGTCAGTGCAGTCCCAGCTCTCTCCTCTCTCCCCATGCCCTGCAGCCTGTGTGCACCTAGTCAGTGCAGTCCCCGCTCTCCTCTCTCCCCATGTCCTGCAGCCTGTGTGCACCTAGTCAGTGCAGTCCCAGCTCTCTCCTCTCTCCCCATGCCCTGCAGCCTGTGTGCACCTAGTCAGTGCAGTCCCAGCTCTCTCCTCTCTGCCCATGTCCTGCAGCCTGTGTGCACCTAGTCAGTGCAGTCCAGCTCTCTCCTCTCTCCCCATGTCCTGCAGCCTGTGTGCACCTAGTCAGTGCAGTCCCAGCTCTCTCCTCTCTCCCCATGTCCTGCAGCCTGTGTGCACCTAGTCAGAGCAGTCCCAGCTCTCTCCATGTCCTGCAGCCTGTGTGCACCTAGTCAGTGCAGTCCCCGCTCTCTCCTCTCTCCCCATGTCCTGCAGCCTGTGTGCACCTAGTCAGTGCAGTCCAGCTCTCTCCTCTCTCCCCATGTCCTGCAGCCTGTGTGCACCTAGTCAGTGCAGTCCCAGCTCTCTCCTCTCTCCCCATGTCCTGCAGCCTGTGTGCACCTAGTCAGTGCAGTCCCAGCTCTCTCCTCTCTCCTCATGTCCTGCAGCCTGTGTGCACCTAGTCAGTGCAGTCCCAGCTCTCTCATCTCTCCCCATGTCCTGCAGCCTGTGTGCACCTAGTCAGTGCAGTCCTAGCTCTCTCCTCTCTCCCCATGTCCTGCAGCCTGTGTGCACCTAGTCAGTGCAGTCCCAGCTCTCTCCTCTCTCCCCATGTCCTGCAGCCTGTGTGCACCTAGTCAGTGCAGTCCAGCTCTCTCCTCTCTCCCCATGTCCTGCAGCCTGTGTGCACCTAGTCAGTGCAGTCCCCGCTCTCTCCTCTCTCCCCATGTCCTGCAGCCTGTGTGCACCTAGTCAGTGCAGTCCCAGCTCTCTCCATGTCCTGCAGCCTGTGTGCACCTAGTCAGTGCAGTCCCAGCTCTCTCCTCTCTCCCCATGTCCTGCAGCCTGTGTGCACCTAGTCAGTGCAGTCCCAGCTCTCTCCTCTCCCCATGTCCTGCAGCCTGTGTGCACCTAGTCAGTGCAGTCCCAGCTCTCTCCTCTCTCCCCATGTCCTGCAGCCTGTGTGCACCTAGTCAGTGCAGTCCCAGCTCTCTCCTCTCTGCCCATGTCCTGCAGCCTGTGTGCACCTAGTCAGTGCAGTCCCAGCTCTCTCCTCTCTGCCCATGTCCTGCAGCCTGTGTGCACCTAGTCAGTGCAGTCCCAGCTCTCTCCTCTCCCCATGTCCTGCAGCCTGTGTGCACCTAGTCAGAGCAGTCCCAGCTCTCCCCATGTCCTGCAGCCTGTGTGCACCTAGTCAGTGCAGTCCCAGCTCTCTCCTCTCTCCCCATGTCCTGCAGCCTGTGTGCACCTAGTCAGTGCAGTCCCAGCTCTCTCCTCTCTCCCCATGTCCTGCAGCCTGTGTGCACCTAGTCAGTGCAGTCCCAGCTCTCTCCATGTCCTGCAGCCTGTGTGCACCTAGTCAGTGCAGTCCCAGCTCTCTCATCTCTCCCCATGTCCTGCAGCCTGTGTGCACCTAGTCAGTGCAGTTCCAGCTCTCTCCTCTCTCCCCATTCCCTGCAGCCTGTGTGCACCTAGTCAGTGCAGTCCCAGCTCTCTCCTCTCCCCATGTCCTGCAGCCTGTGTGCACCTAGTCAGTGCAGTCCCAGCTCTCTCCTCTCTCCATGTCCTGCAGCCTGTGTGCACCTAGTCAGTGCAGTCCCAGCTCTCTCCATGTCCTGCAGCCTGTGTGCACCTAGTCAGTGCAGTCCCAGCTCTCTCCTCTCTGCCCATGTCCTGCAGCCTGTGTGCACCTAGTCAGTGCAGTCCCAGCTCTCTCCTCTCTCCCCATTTCCTGCAGCCTGTGTGCACCTAGTCAGTGCAGTCCCAGCTCTCTCCTCTCTCCCCATGTCCTGCAGCCTGTGTGCACCTAGTCAGTGCAGTCCCCGCTCTCTCCTCTCTCCCCATGTCCTGCAGCCTGTGTGCACCTAGTCCGTGCAGTCCCAGCTCTCTCCTCTCTGCCCATATCCTGCAGCCTGTGTGCACCTAGTCAGTGCAGTCCCCGCTCTCTCCTCTCTCCCCATGTCCTGCAGCCTGTGTGCACCTAGTCAGTGCAGTCCCAGCTCTCTCCTCTCTCCCCATGTCCTGCAGCCTGTGTGCACCTAGTCAGTGCAGTCCCAGCTCTCTCCTCTCTCCCCATGTCCTGCAGCCTGTGTGCACCTAGTCAGTGCAGTCCCAGCTCTCTCCATGTCCTGCAGCCTGTGTGCACCTAGTCAGTGCAGTCCCAGCTCTCTCATCTCTCCCCATGTCCTGCAGCCTGTGTGCACCTAGTCAGTGCAGTTCCAGCTCTCTCCTCTCTCCCCATTCCCTGCAGCCTGTGTGCACCTAGTCAGTGCAGTCCCAGCTCTCTCCTTTCTCCCCATGTCCTGCAGCCTGTGTGCACCTAGTCAGTGCAGTCCCAGCTCTCTCCTCTCTCCATGTCCTGCAGCCTGTGTGCACCTAGTCAGTGCAGTCCCAGCTCTCTCCTCTCTCCATGTCCTGCAGCCTGTGTGCACCTAGTCAGTGCAGTCCCAGCTCTCTCCTCTCTCCATGTCCTGCAGCCTGTGTGCACCTAGTCAGTGCAGTCCCAGCTCTCTCCATGTCCTGCAGCCTGTGTGCACCTAGTCAGTGCAGTCCCAGCTCTCTCCTCTCTGCCCATGTCCTGCAGCCTGTGTGCACCTAGTCAGTGCAGTCCCAGCTCTCTCCTCTCTCCCCATTTCCTGCAGCCTGTGTGCACCTAGTCAGTGCAGTCCCAGCTCTCTCCTCTCTCCCCATGTCCTGCAGCCTGTGTGCACCTAGTCAGTGCAGTCCCCGCTCTCTCCTCTCTCCCCATGTCCTGCAGCCTGTGTGCACCTAGTCCGTGCAGTCCCAGCTCTCTCCTCTCTGCCCATATCCTGCAGCCTGTGTGCACCTAGTCAGTGCAGTCCCAGCTCTCTCCTCTCTCCCCATGTCCTGCAGCCTGTGTGCACCTAGTCAGTGCAGTCCCAGCTCTCTCCTCTCTCCCCATGTCCTGCAGCCTGTGTGCACCTAGTCAGTGCAGTCCCAGCTCTCTCCATGTCCTGCAGCCTGTGTGCACCTAGTCAGTGCAGTCCCAGCTCTCTCCTCTCTCCCCATTTCCTGCAGCCTGTGTGCACCTAGTCAGTGCAGTCCCAGCTCTCTCCTCATGTCCTGCAGCCTGTGTGCACCTAGTCAGTGCAGTTCCAGCTCTCTCCTCTCTCCCCATTCCCTGCAGCCTGTGTGCACCTAGTCAGTGCAGTCCCCGCTCTCTCCTCTCTCCCCATGTCCTGCAGCCTGTGTGCACCTAGTCCGTGCAGTCCCAGCTCTCTCCTCTCTGCCCATATCCTGCAGCCTGTGTGCACCTAGTCAGTGCAGTCCCAGCTCTCTCCTCTCTCCCCATGTCCTGCAGCCTGTGTGCACCTAGTCAGTGCAGTCCCAGCTCTCTCCTCTCTCCCCATGTCCTGCAGCCTGTGTGCACCTAGTCAGTGCAGTCCCAGCTCTCTCCATGTCCTGCAGCCTGTGTGCACCTAGTCAGTGCAGTCCCAGCTCTCTCCTCTCTCCCCATGTCCTGCAGCCTGTGTGCACCTAGTCAGTGCAGTCCCAGCTCTCTCCTCTCTCTCCATGTCCTGCAGCCTGTGTGCACCTAGTCAGTGCAGTCCCAGCTCTCTCCTCTCTCCCCATGTCCTGCAGCCTGTGTGCACCTAGTCAGTGCAGTCCCAGCTCTCTCCTCTCTCCCCATGTCCTGCAGCCTGTGTGCACCTAGTCAGTGCAGTCCCAGCTCTCTCCTCTCTCCCCATGTCCTGCAGCCTGTGTGCACCTAGTCAGTGCAGTCCCAGCTCTCTCCTCTCTCCCCATGTCCTGCAGCCTGTGTGCACCTAGTCAGTGCAGTCCCAGCTCTCTCCATGTCCTGCAGCCTGTGTGCACCTAGTCAGTGCAGTCCCAGCTCTCTCCTCTCTCCCCATTTCCTGCAGCCTGTGTGCACCTAGTCAGTGCAGTCCCAGCTCTCTCCTCATGTCCTGCAGCCTGTGTGCACCTAGTCAGTGCAGTCCCAGCTCTCTCCTCTCTCCCCATGTCCTGCAGCCTGTGTGCACCTAGTCCGTGCAGTCCCAGCTCTCTCCTCTCTGCCCATGTCCTGCAGCCTGTGTGCACCTAGTCAGTGCAGTCCCAGCTCTCTCCTCTCTGCCCATGTCCTGCAGCCTGTGTGCACCTAGTCAGTGCAGTCTCAGCTCTCTCCTCTCTCCATGTCCTGCAGCCTGTGTGCACCTAGTCAGTGCAGTCCCAGCTCTCTCCATGTCCTGCAGCCTGTGTGCACCTAGTCAGTGCAGTCCCAGCTCTCTCCATGTCCTGCAGCCTGTGTGCACCTAGTCAGTGCAGTTCCAGCTCTCTCCTCTCTCCCCATGCCCTGCAGCCTGTGTGCACCTAGTCAGTGCAGTCCCAGCTCTCTCCTCTCTGCCCATGTCCTGCAGCCTGTGTGCACCTAGTCAGTGCAGTCCCAGCTCTCTCCTCTCTCCCCATGTCCTGCAGCCTGTGTGCACCTAGTCAGTGCAGTCCCAGCTCTCTCCTCTCTCCCCATGTCCTGCAGCCTGTGTGCACCTAGTCAGTGCAGTCCCAGCTCTCTCCATGTCCTGCAGCCTGTGTGCACCTAGTCAGTGCAGTCCCAGCTCTCTCCTCTCTCCCCATTTCCTGCAGCCTGTGTGCACCTAGTCAGTGCAGTCCCAGCTCTCTCCATGTCCTGCAGCCTGTGTGCACCTAGTCAGTGCAGTCCCAGCTCTCTCCTCTCTCCCCATTTCCTGCAGCCTGTGTGCACCTAGTCAGTGCAGTCCCAGCTCTCTCCCCATGTCCTGCAGCCTGTGTGCACCTAGTCAGTGCAGTCCCAGCTCTCTCCTCTCTCCCCATGTCCTGCAGCCTGTGTGCACCTAGTCAGTGCAGTCCCAGCTCTCTCCTCTCTCCCCATGTCCTGCAGCCTGTGTGCACCTAGTCAGTGCAGTCCAGCTCTCTCCTCTCTCCCCATGTCCTGCAGCCTGTGTGCACCTAGTCAGTGCAGTCCAGCTCTCTCCTCTCTCCCCATGTCCTGCAGCCTGTGTGCACCTAGTCAGTGCAGTCCCAGCTCTCTCCTCATGTCCTGCAGCCTGTGTGCACCTAGTCAGTGCAGTCCCAGCTCTCTCCTCATGTCCTGCAGCCTGTGTGCACCTAGTCAGTGCAGTCCCAGCTCTCTCCTCTCTCCCCATGTCCTGCAGCCTGTGTGCACCTAGTCAGTGCAGTCCCAGCTCTCTCCTCTCTCCCCATGTCCTGCAGCCTGTGTGCACCTAGTCAGTGCAGTCCCCGCTCTCTCCTCTCTCCCCATGTCCTGCAGCCTGTGTGCACCTAGTCAGTGCAGTCCAGCTCTCTCCTCTCTCCCCATGTCCTGCAGCCTGTGTGCACCTAGTCAGTGCAGTCCCCGCTCTCTCCTCTCTCCCCATGTCCTGCAGCCTGTGTGCACCTAGTCAGTGCAGTCCCAGCTCTCTCCTCATGTCCTGCAGCCTGTGTGCACCTAGTCAGTGCAGTCCCAGCTCTCTCATCTCTCCCCATGTCCTGCAGCCTGTGTGCACCTAGTCAGTGCAGTCCTAGCTCTCTCCTCTCTCCCCATGTCCTGCAGCCTGTGTGCACCTAGTCAGTGCAGTCCCAGCTCTCTCCTCTCTCCCCATGTCCTGCAGCCTGTGTGCACCTAGTCAGTGCAGTCCCCGCTCTCTCCTCTCTCCCCATGTCCTGCAGCCTGTGTGCACCTAGTCAGTGCAGTCTCAGCTCTCTCCTCTCTCCCCATGTCCTGCAGTCTGTGTGCACCTAGTCAGTGCAGTCTCAGCTCTCTCCTCTCTCCCCATGTCCTGCAGCCTGTGTGCACCTAGTCAGTGCAGTCCCAGCTCTCTCCTCTCTCCCCATGTCCTGCAGCCTGTGTGCACCTAGTCAGTGCAGTCCCAGCTCTCTCCTCTCTCCCCATGTCCTGCAGCCTGTGTGCACCTAGTCAGTGCAGTCCCAGCTCTCTCCTCTCTCCCCATGTCCTGCAGCCTGTGTGCACCTAGTCAGTGCAGTCCCAGCTCTCTCCTCTCTCTCCATGTCCTGCAGCCTGTGTGCACCTAGTCAGTGCAGTCCCAGCTCTCTCCTCTCTCCCCATGTCCTGCAGCCTGTGTGCACCTAGTCAGTGCAGTCCCAGCTCTCTCCTCTCTCCCCATGTCCTGCAGCCTGTGTGCACCTAGTCAGTGCAGTCCCAGCTCTCTCCTCTCTCCCCATGTCCTGCAGCCTGTGTGCACCTAGTCAGTGCAGTCCCAGCTCTCTCCTCTCTCTCCATGTCCTGCAGCCTGTGTGCACCTAGTCAGTGCAGTCCCAGCTCTCTCCTCTCTCCCCATGTCCTGCAGCCTGTGTGCACCTAGTCAGTGCAGTCCCAGCTCTCTCCTCTCTCCCCATGTCCTGCAGCCTGTGTGCACCTAGTCAGTGCAGTCCCAGCTCTCTCCTCTCTCCATGCCCTGCAGCCTGTGTGCACCTAGTCAGTGCAGTCCCAGCTCTCTCATCTCTCCCCATGTCCTGCAGCCTGTGTGCACCTAGTCAGTGCAGTCCCAGCTCTCTCCTCTCTCCCCATGCCCTGCAGCCTGTGTGCACCTAGTCAGTGCAGTCCCAGCTCTCTCCTCTCTCCCCATTTCCTGCAGCCTGTGTGCACCTAGTCAGTGCAGTCCCAGCTCTCTCCTCTCTCCCCATGTCCTGCAGCCTGTGTGCACCTAGTCAGTGCAGTCCCAGCTCTCTCCCCATGTCCTGCAGCCTGTGTGCACCTAGTCAGTGCAGTCCCAGCTCTCTCCTCTCTGCCCATGTCCTGCAGCCTGTGTGCACCTAGTCAGTGCAGTTCCAGCTCTCTCCTCTCTGCCCATGTCCTGCAGCCTGTGTGCACCTAGTCAGTGCAGTCCCAGCTCTCTCCTCATGTCCTGCAGCCTGTGTGCACCTAGTCAGTGCAATCCCAGCTCTCTCCTCTCTCCCCATGTCCTGCAGCCTGTGTGCACCTAGTCAGTGCAGTCCCAGCTCTCTCCCCATGTCCTGCAGCCTGTGTGCACCTAGTCAGTGCAGTCCAGCTCTCTCCTCTCTCCCCATGTCCTGCAGCCTGTGTGCACCTAGTCAGTGCAGTCCAGCTCTCTCATCTCTCCCCATGTCCTGCAGCCTGTGTGCACCTAGTCAGTGCAGTCCCAGCTCTCTCCTCTCTCCCAATGTCCTGCAGCCTGTGTGCACCTAGTCAGTGCAGTCCCAGCTCTCTCCTCTCTCCCAATGTCCTGCAGCCTGTGTGCACCTAGTCAGTGCAGTCCCAGCTCTCTCCTCTCTGCCCATGTCCTGTAGCCTGTGTGCACCTAGTCAGTGCAGTCCCAGCTCTCTCCTCTCTCCCCATGTCCTGCAGCCTGTGTGCACCTAGTCAGTGCAGTCCCAGCTCTCTCCTCTCTCCCCATGTCCTGCAGCCTTGTGCACCTAGTCAGAGCAGTCTGGCAATGTAAACTACAAGCCCCAGTGTGCACAGGGAGAAATGTGAGAGGCTGGGAGGAGATTGTGTAAATGAACCTCTACCTGGGAGGGGCTGCAAATTCTTGTAGGGAACATGGGGGATGGGGCTGCAGTGTATTGTTAAGTCTGAATAGGAGCTGCCTCACTTCTCTCCATGCTCAAGGAATCCTGCACACTTGGAGGGATACTTCTGCCTCATGTCCACTGAGCAGAGCTGGATACATTGTTTCACAAATCTTCAACATTCAACATTTTCAACATTCTTTTTTCACATCTCTGGAACGAAAACTTTTTGATCTCCTCTATAAAACTTCCTCTCCTGCCTGGATCTCCTCGAGGTGCTGCTTACGGTCCACATTTTTTGTCTTAAGGGCACCAGATGGTTTAAATTAAACTTCTCTCCCCTTTTTTTTTTCTTCAAATACTTCAGACTTTTTTTTTTATATATATTTATTATTTTTATTTTTCTTCCTTTTTTAACTTTTTTTTTTTTGTTTCTTCAAGAAACCTTCCGGTGAATCCTAACCTGGTATTTTATTTTATGGGAGAAACAAAAGGGTTAAGACTTTTGGGAAGTGGGGGCCAAAACATAACTTTTTCTTAATTTTTTTTTTTAATATATTTTTTAAGTGTTGAAATATACAGAAGGATAAAGAAGACCTGAGTGTAAAGAACAAACTCTTCAAGTGGGTAAATATTTTATTTTTTTTTTTACTTGCATACCAATGTTTGCTACTAGTATTGAGCTTTGTTGACCAAGGTTTTTTTTTATTTTTTTTTTTTATTTAAGAAGCTTAAGTGACTGTAGAAAAGTTCTATATAGTTTTTTTTTTCAGTTTTTGCTTTGATGAAGCCCGAAAGATCCATTCAGCACATATGTTTTCTATTTTAGTTTCCTGCTCCTTTCCTATGTTTTCATACTTGTACAATAGGTGGCTTTTGCCATGATTTTCTGTCCCTAATTTCCAGCCAGGAGCCCTTTAAAATGAGATATATATCACTGTGTATTATATATAAACATAAAAAGTAGTAATATAACATATATATATATATATATATATATATATATATATATATATGTTGTATTACTACTTTTTTATGTTTATATATAATACACAGTGATATATAAAATCTCAGTGTATTATATATAAACATAAAAAAGTAGTAATATATAACTGTGTATGTATTTGTATATGTATGTATGTGTGTGTGTGTATATATATGTGTATGTGTGTGTGTGTGTATATATATGTGTGTGTGTATATATATGTGTGTGTGTGTATATATATGTGTGTGTGTGTATATATATATGTGTGTGTGTGTGTGTATATATATATATATAATAAAAAAGTGTGTATATACTACTTTGTTTATTTACATGACCTTTTATATATTTGCTATTTATTATGTACTAATAGTACATTATATATATATATATATATACTTTTTTTTTTTTTTTTTTTTTTTTTTTTTTTTTTATATTCTGTGATACTTGCACAAATCTCTTTTTGTCCAGTTTGTTGAAAAATGTGCTGATACTTTTCCGATCACTTTCCCCCCTACTGGTAACTGTTGTTCTTCAGGGTCGTTGATTGTCTTGCATCTCTGAGAATATGTGATATATACTATTTATACAGTATATTTATTTTATAGCTCCTCTTTCTGGGGTGTATCATCACTGTACAGTGAGTAGACTGTTCGAGAGTGGAAGGTTCGGAAAGTATTTGCAATAGAATGTTCCGTGACTCCATTATAAATCCAGCCGAGTGATGAACTTTGCTGGGTGAGAAGCAGAAGCTTGTTCCATTCTTACGCATAGGGAATTTTATTTATATATTGCCATATTTTCATCCTTTAACGCCTCTTATGTTTCTGTATGTGGCTATACAGGTGTAAGGCTCAGACCAGTAGAGTGACAAGTATGTAATCAGAACTAAACCCATAGGCCATAGATATATTGATGACTCAATTTCAATCCAGAGGAACATTGATCCCTTTTTGGTAAATATTTTTTCTTTTGCTGAGGATATTAACTTAAAAACCTCCATAGCTAGGCTTAAATAGTTTAAAACGCATCAAAAATGGTTAAAGGTGGTGGTAAATAAACCTCAAAAATGGCTGTGTCAAATTTACACCCTCTTTATTTTTTTTGTTTAAATCGATGCTTTGACACGTGTGATCCAACACGAGATGAGTCACAAAACGTGTGACAAAAATATTCTCTGTACCCCGAGCCACTGACGTGCTGTGGAAATTTGGCTTTAGTTGACGCTTGGTTTCCGGCAAGTCCTTCTCTCCAAGCTATTGCTTATTCAATCCATGGTCTATTGTTTCCAGACGTGTGTTACAAATGTGTCTGATTTGCAGTAAATAATTAGATTAAATGCTGGCGTTCCACATACGTCGATAATTATAATTTGTCTTGCTTATCTCAACCTGTTGGCTCAAGAGATGGCGTCTGTGAAACCTTTTACTGTTCGGTGCCTCAGGGTGACTTTACGGTGACGTCTCAGGACCCGGACACCTAATTATAAAACTCTTATTACGTATGTCTGCTTCATGCGATCTTTTATTGTCATGGTAGATTACGTTTCATTTTATGTCTTGTTGGGGAACATGTGGGGAATTTAGCGTTGAAAGTTTGAGCTTTTAAGACATTGACTATGATGGAATGGATGGATATAGTTTACCGTAATTATGACTGGTTTAGTCAAGTGTATATCATCCAGGCCTGGTGGGTCAGGTCCTATGACATGTCATTTGCCAAGGATTTGCCAACCAATCCTGACAATATCAATCCTCTAATATATGGTCCAGTAGATGGTCTTCTGCTGTGAGAGGAACCAAGGATCTGACCTGCATATTGATGAGCGGTCAATGGTGATGGCTATCGAACCACATCATCATTCAGTGAGTCAACCTCCAGGCTGTGTCAGTGGCAATGGCATCTCATCCTTACACAGTGACTCAGTGGTTAGCACTGTTGTTTTGTAGAATTGGGATCCTGGGTTTAAATCCCACCAAAGACAGAGTTTGTATGTTCTCCTCATGTTTGCATGGGTTTTCTCTGGGTTCTCTCGTTTGCTCCCACACTCCAAAGACAGACTGATATTGAATCTATAGTGATAATGTCTGTAAAGTGCTGTGGAATATGTTGGCACTATATAAACAAAAAACAAATGCTTGTTGGGTTGTCTTTGACGCAACATTACGGCTAAGTTGTAGTAAACTGAAGCATGTAGAATATACAGCCTTCTGTCATGGTTTTGTTGGGTGGCACACAGTGGACAATGATGACAACACAACCTATTTTGGTCAGGGAGTCTGTTCACCCTTACCCAATGGCTGTCATTCCAAAAAAAAGACTTGTGTGTGAACTTTTGTATCCCAGAGACACTGGTCAAATATGACCACCAAATTCCAACATAAAGGACATTTTTGGCTGCATATAGAACTTCTGTGGTTGGACATTGAGGAACACTCGGTAATCCCCTGATGGCCACAGAAAACTTAAAAACAGTGAAGTAACTACATTTAGGATTCTGTGTAATACGAGATGTGTATATTCAGAGTAGATGCTAATTTGGACCATAAAGCCTGGTTGTATCTGGAAGGTTTGTTTGCTTTTCGGGTCTAACTGGCTGTTTTGCAGGTCTTCCCAGTTCCAAATAGGTGACAATGACCATCTGCTTTAATGACCTGGCCTTTGAAGTAGCCCTGTTGGATAGAAACATAAGGTTAGGTGTGAAGACGCTGTAGTCCACATAATCTAAACATGAAATTGTTTTCACAGATGGTTTACAAGCCCATAGAAATATTAGATTTCCAGATGGACTGTCTCCATCGGACTCCAATCTGACCTGGAGTAATTTCAGGGGGTTTTTTTTGTTGTTTTTTTTTAAGCATGTTACCAGATTTTTGTGGATGAGATTTTCCTTGTGTTTTTTATTTATTTTTCTATCTGCACGTCTGCTTTTACATTTGGAATACTTTATTAATAATAATATATTATTATTTATTCCATGGAGCTTTACATGTGAAAGTGGTATACAAAATAGGGACAAGTACAATAATCATAAACAATACAAGGCACAGACAGGTATAGGAGGACTGAGGTCCCTGCCCGTGAGGGCTCGCAGTCTACAAGGGATGGGTGAGGATACAGTAGGTGGGGGTAGAGCTGGTCGTGCGGCGCTGTCTTAAGAGTCTTAAAGGGATATTTTGTTCTTTTTATCCACCCAGGGCAATCAGTAATTTAGTTCTTTCTATCCTTGGCACTGACTATTCAATATAATGATGCTTGGGTAATATTGATTATACATAACAATAAGCCAGTCATGTAAGAAACTGCCTCCATAAATATAATCTCTTGCATTTTCCCTTCCGTTCGGCCCATTAGACCATTTTCTGAGAGAATTGGGTCCAAAACCTTAGAGCCACAATTGAAACTCCAACAAGGGATAAGTAACATGATGTTAAACCAGTCATATAAGAAACACTGCTCCCATAAATATAAGCCCTTGCGTTCTCCTCTTCAGTTGAGCCCATTAGTCCATTTTCTTAGAAAGTTGGGTCTTAAGGGTGCTTTACACGCTGCGACATTGCTAGCGATATCGTGCATAATAGCACCCACCCCCGTCGTTCGTGCGACATTTGGTGATTGCTGCCGTAGCGAACATTATCACTATGGCAGCGTCACAGGCACATACCTTTTTCAGCGACGTTGCTGTGGCTGCCGAACAATCGCTCCTTTAAGGGGGAGGTGCGTTTGGCGTCATAGTGACGTCACTAAGAGGCCGCACAATAGCAGAGGAGGGGCGGAGATGAGCGGCCGGAACATGCAGTCCACCTCCTTCCTTCCACATAGCCGGTGGACGCAGGTAAGGAGATGTTCGTCGTTCCTGCAGTATCACACATAGCGATGTGTGATACCGCCGGAACGACGAACATCACACATAGAGATGCGTGATGCCGCAGGAACGACGAAAAACCAGCGGCATGCACCACCAACGATATTATGAAAAGGAGCGACGTATCAACGATTTTTGACACTTTTGCGATCGTTGATCGTCGCTCCTTGGTGTCACACGCTGCGATGTCGCTAACTGCGCCAGATGTGCGTCACTAACAACGTGACCCCGACGATATATCGTTAGCGATGTCGCACCGTGTAAAGCACTCATTAGACCTTAGAGCAATCATTGGAACTCCCACAAGAGATAAGTAATGAGTCTGTGCACAATGTCTGCCATTTTAAAATTCGAGAAAGTAGCAACGACAGATGCCATTCGGCTAAACTTACGACTGACCCCAAGGGAACCAATTTATTTCAGCTCAGAGTGGATTGATTTGGCTTATCGTAGTTCGAAATGTTACTAATCACTAAAATGAAGAGCACGGAAAGCATTTTGCCAATTTTATTTCATGTAAACTCTACTTTTTTAGGAGAGACACTTGACAATATCGACTATTGTCAATATTTGGTCAGCCATGTCGCCTCTGAAGATAAACCGTAGGGTCCCACAGGCGAGGAAGTGGCACGACCCTTTTATAACTCTGCTGCCACCTTGTATGTAGATCAGAGACAGGACTGCCATACATTGCATTTTTGTAGGACAACACCTTTTTCCTTCCTAATGAGATGAAGCGCTTGGACTCATCCATTACTTTGTTGTTGCCCAAGATGAACTTGTTTACTTTATATTATTCCAAATCTGTCAATGAAAAAAAAAACTTGGAAATCCATTCAAGAACATGATGTCCTTCCTTGACGTGTTTACTGTTCTACAAGTCTAAACTGCTGACGTTTGCTTACCGAGTAATAGTTTTATTATCATTGTGGTTAATTTCTCCAAGGCCATTGACCAGAAGGGTACAGGTACTAAAATATAGTGCACCAATTAAATGATTTGGTAAGAGAAGCAGAGCCGTAGAGTTCTGGTGTCATCAAAGTGCCGTCAACTCATTCTTACTGTTCGGGCTCGATCACACGATGTTTTCTTGGACAGTCCTTGGACCAATGTTCTACTATGGAGCAGCACTGATCAGCGTTCTTGTTCTCATGCCGATTCGGCTACAAGTGGCAGCGTATGTCGGGAGGCGCACACCCATTCTATTCTATGATATAGCTACAAAAAACAGATAAGTCAGCTCACCCTTCCACTTTCATAGTTGGACACCTGGATCTGCTCCGAAAGGCCAAAGTCCGGGCCAAATTGTCAGAACAAGGAAACCAAAAAGAATCCGGCGATAAAGGAGAACCAAAAATTGGTGATGAAATCTTTGTCAGCTTTAGGGTGCGGGCCCACAGCATTTTTGACGCAGCATGCTTCAGCTGCGTCCAAAATGCTGCGATGTACAGTACAAGCTCAGTGGATGGAATTTCTAGACGTCCCATGCCCACTGTGCGTATACTGCCCACAGCGTAAACTGACCTGCTGTGCAACTTTCCAAGTTGTAAGCATGTCAATTTTTTTGCTTCTGAATTGTTCTTCACAGGAAAAACAGAAGAGAGACTGCAACTGCCTGAGCCTGGATTGTGGGCACAAGCGGCTGCGGAGGAGACTCGCGGTGCTGCAGATCAGTGCCCACCGCATCCAGGACGCAGCAGGTCTTGATTGTAGACACGTACCAGTTTTTGTATCGAAAAGTTTAAGTAAATGGGTGCATGTAAATCATCAGACGGCACTCAGGATACAGCCAAGTGCAGTCCGATATCTGTGGTCTCACAGAATGGAGGATATGAAGAAATGTTGTTCTCCGTCATCTCCTTACATTGTAATCCAATTCTCTCATTAGAGACAATCGGGTCACATTAAGCAGACACTCTGATCAGAGTTTGATCGAAGTGTCATTACCATAATGGATCCCATTTTTGTGCTTGAGAGAATCGATGCTTGTGTGACCCTGGCCTTAGGTTATGCCTCTTATTCAGATGTCTTGCGTCACTGTTTCCCTATGTGGAGACTGCCCAGCTGATGTATAGACCAAACACCGTGCCCTGGGAACAAGGAGAGCTACCGTAATTCCCATGCCTGTTCAGATGTTGGCTATATGAGAAGTTGCATCGCGAATAATACTGGCTTTTGATCTGAAAATTATATGTAAATCGTAGACTGGGTCCTGATCACAACCAACCCTATAGTTCTTCAGGTTGATGGTGCCAATTTTGCGCCAAAAGCTAAAAATAATTGTTAGGTAAATGATACACTAGTCTACGTCTGGAAGCATAGATTACTGCAGACTAGTACTATCTCGTTGATGGGTTTATTTTTTTTTTTCTGCTTTCTAGGTGTGTCCAGTAATAGGAGCTGCTTCCAAGTGTCTTCTCCTCACCTATAATGGACACCTAGCTGGATAACTATGAATTAAGTAGGGGCTAATGTTTTATCCTTATTGATGTAGGGAGACTTGTAGGCCATGCAATGCATTGGGAACTTAATTATGTAAGTAAGGGTACCTTCACACTTAGCGATGCAGCAGCGATCCGACCAGCGATCTGACCTGGTCAGGATCGCTGCTGCATCGCTACATGGTCGCTGGTGAGCTGTCAAACAGGCAGATCTCACCAGCGACCACTGAACAGCCCCCAGCCAGCAGCGACGTGCAAGCGACGCTGCGCTTGCACGGAGCCGCCGTCTGGAAGCTGCGGAGACTGGTAACTAAGGTAAACATCGGGTATGGTTACCCGATGTTTACATTAGTTACCAGTGTGAGCAGGGAGCAGGGAGCCGCGCACACTGAGCGCTGGCTCCTTGCTCTCCTAGCTGCATTACACATCGGGTTAATTAACCCGATGTGTAATGCAGCTACATGTGCAGAGAGCAGGGAGCCGCGCACACTGAGCGCTGGCTCCTTGCTCTCCTAGCTGCTGTACACATCGGGTTAATTAACCCGATGTGTACAGCAGCTACATGTGCAGAGAGCCGGAGCCGGCAGCACAGGCAGCGTGAGAGCTGCTGGTAACTAAGGTAAATATCGGGTAACCACCTTGGTTACCCGATGTTTATCTTGGATACAGCTTACCTCAGCTGTCAGATGCCGGCTCCTGCTCCCTGCTCGCTTCATTTGTCGCTCTCTTGCTGTCACACACAGCGATCTGTGTGTCACAGCAGGAGAGCGGCTTTGAAGAAAACGAACCAGGGCTGTGTGTAACGAGCAGCGATCTCGCAGCAGGGGCCAGATCGCTGCTCAGTGTCACACACAGCGAGATCGCTAATGAGGTCACTGCTGCGTCACAAAAACCGTGACTCAGCAGCGATCTCGGCAGCGAGCTCGCTGTGTGTGAAGCACCCCTAACTTCTTCAGTGAAAGAGGACAGGAAATCAAGTGCCACCTATTGGGAGGTGAATCCTACAAGTAAATATTGACCCTTTAACGAGATTTGCCATAAGCCTAACCAGAAACTCTATTTGCAGACATTTGCCGCTACCCCCCTGAAATGTATAGGCCCCGTCACACTAAGCAACATCGCTAGCAACATCGCTGCTAACGAACAACTTTTGTGACGTTGCTAGCGATGTCGCTGTGTGTGACATCCAGCAACAACCTGGCCCCTGCTGTGAGGTCGTTGGTTGTTGCTGAATGTCCTGGGCCATTTTTTAGTTGTTGCTGTCCCGCTGTGAAGCACAGATCGCTGTGTGTGACAGCGAGACAGCAACAACTAAATGTGCAGGCAGCAGGAGCCGGCTTCTGCAGAGGCTGGTAACCAATGTAAACATCGGGTAACCAAGAAGCCCTGTCCTTGGTTACCCGATATTTACCTTTGTTACCAGCCTCCGCCGCTCTCACTATCAGTGCCGGCTCCTGCTCTGTGCACATGTAGCTGCAGGACACATCGGGTTAATTAACCCGATGTGTGCTGTAGCTAGGAAAGCAAGGAGCCAGCGCTAAGCATTGTGCGCTGCTCCCTGCTCTGTGCACATGTAGCTGCAGCACACATCGGGTAATTAACCCGATGTGTGCTGTAACTAGGAGAGCAGGGAGCCAGCGCTCAGTGTGCGCTGCTCCCTGCTCTCTGCACGTGTAGCTCCGTGCACTGGTAACCAAGGTAAATATCGGGTTGGTTACCCGATATTTACCTTAGTTACCAAGCGCAGCATCTTCCACGCGGCGCTGGGGGCTGGTCACTGGTTGCTGGTGAGCTCACCAGCAACTCGTGTAGCCACGCTCCAGCGATCCCTGCCAGGTCAGGTTGCTGGTGGGATCGCTGGAGCGTCGCAGTGTGACATCTCACCAGCAACCTCCTAGCAACTTACCAGCGATCCCTATCGTTGTTGGGATCGCTGGTAAGTTGCTTAGTGTGACTGGACCTTATGACTGCAAATTGAGTTTCTAATTTAGTTTCTTATCTGAAGTCATGGGGCAAATCTTGTTAATGGGTCTGCCTGACTTTTAGAATTACTGCTTCCAATATGTGGCACTATGGCTCCTATCATCTTCCATCCTGAAGAAGCTTCTTGTAGAAGACATGTATGGAATAAAAACAGTCTAAACTACCAATTACAAAATATCGTTGAAGAAAAGGTTGGATGATACAAATGTTGAGATGAGACAGTCTTTCATTTGACCTTTGGTGGATCGTTCATAGTGGAAGGATCTCTCTAACCTTTTAAGGTAACCATAAAGGACCAGGAGTTTCACCAGATTCTACAAGTGTCAGTTGCCATGACAGACTCTTGTTTCTCTGCTAATCAAATAGTGTCCCTATCCTTATGCAGAAATGTAGCCCCCATTATTGTGCTACAATGCTCCATGAAGAGATCCGTGGCATTATATGGTGCAGAACCTCTTTTTCTATCGGCAGCCTTAGATGATGAAAGGATGAAACATTTCCCATATGACTAGCCATTTTGGCCACATTTCTTTCTCAAAAATTGGCAATAGACAAAATTAGGTTTAGCCAGTCAGCTGTACATTGGATTGTTTGCCACTTTGAGCATGGACTTTATCCTTCATGCAAAGTTCATTCGCAATGCACCATAGACACTTAAAGAGGTTGTCAATGACTTAGGCCAACCTCTTAGGATAGGTCATCAATATTTGATCGGCCGAGATCTGACACCCCACACCCCTGCTGACCAGTTGTATCAGCAGCAGACAGCCGGAAATGTTCGGTTTTGGAGTTGCTCTGTCTTCTGATAGTGGCTGCGGCCGGGTACTGCACATCCGCCTCCTATTGAATTTAATGGAAGGAGGATGTGCAGTACCTGGCCACAGCCACAATCAGAAGACTGAGCAACTTCAGAACTGAGCATTTCCAGCTGTCCACTGCCGCCGTCGGGACCAAGAACAGCTGATTTGCGGGGTGCAGGCTTTCTGAACCCGGCCGATCAGGCATTGATAGCCTATCCTTAGGACAGGTTATTAATCAATGTAAAAGTAGTGGACAACCCCTTTTTAAAGCTGACAAATTCTACTGGGACCGATCTTTTTGCCAAACCATAGTGTGCCATTGGCCATACAAGTGATTATTTACATGTAATCTTTAAAAGATGGTTTTCCAAAAAAATGGTCAAGATGGGCCAATATTGGTCAATGTTTATGGCTATGCTATGAGTCTATCAGTACAAAATGACTGATCAAACCAAACGCAGGCACTCATTATAGTCTTTGTGTGACCAAACCGTTCAATAAACACTGCCACTTTCGTGTTTTGTAACTTTCCACCCCTCTGTTTTGACAGCTGATTTTACATGAACCAGAAAAGAGCATGGATTTGTGGGAAGAGGCATTGAGCTGTTTGGCTACACCAAGGGTGTACTGAACACCTGTGCTTAGCTTGAATAGTCATTTTGTGCTGACAGACTCCCGATTTTTCAGGATTGATTGATTGTTGTTGACTCTAGTACCTTCAAAACGAATATGTATCTCTTCACATGGTGGACGTTCCGGTAATTCTATTGTCTTGTGTGGCCTTTTTTGTACCATTTTTCATGCCTCATTGAGTAAATGATCTATCAAAATCTTATTTATTGTGGAATATGAATCGTTCTCTTGACCAGACTGGTTTTTGGTGGTGCAGTACACCTCTTCATCGTCATCAGACCAACAGCTGAATGTTACTTTCTAACCGGGGTCTTGGTAGACAATGGAGCTTTGGGCCTTTTTCCCTACGGTTCCCAAACTTGACCACTACAGATGCAATCATATATTATTGATATCATAGCTAGAACACAGTACAGAGGTCAAAACTATATTACTGGAAGTTGGTACTACTAAGGCAAAATCTATACATTTAAGTAATTTAAGCATTGTTTTTATTTCAGAAGTCAATAGTACACATAAAAATAAGCAACTTAGGATATATTACAATCAAACAAATCTTTCTCCTTCTGAATTGATCTTTTTCAATCTCAATTCAAGGTCAAAGGTTGTCAAATCTGTCTTCAGTGTAGACAGATTTCACATGACTGAGATAGGATATGGTAGTTGGTGCTGATAAGATTCTATTGAGAGGGGAGGATGGCGGAGCTAGAGTTCACCTGAATCAACAGTCTTTAAACCAGTGGTAAAAAAAAAGAAACATATACACTGTGCTGCGAGTTCACCTGAATTGCAAGAGTTTTGGTTTTTTTTTATACTATAGGTTTAAAGACTGACGATTCAGGTGAACTTGCAGCACAATGTGTATTTTGTTTTTTCTTTGTTTTCTACCACAGATTTAAAGAATGTCGATTAAGGTGAACTTGCAGCAGAATATGTCTGCCTCTAGCTCCTCCCATCTGCATAGAATCTTATAAGCACCAACTGCCATCTCCTATCTCAGTAATGGGAAAGTCTCAATACATATTTTACTCCAGAGTTGAGAGTGAAAGATCAGTCTAGGAAGAGAAGGAAACAGATTTCTATGATAAGATATTACAGAGTTGCTTATTTTCATGTGCACTATTGATTTGTGAAATAAAAAGGTTACTCTTTAAAGTATAATATATACTATATATTGGCGCTAGGATAATGAATCAAATCATACCTTCAGTTTAGAGATTGGATCTTTGATTGCAGAAAAAAATGTTACCAAAGGTCTAGAAATGAGTGCATTGGTGCTGTGCCTTGAGCATCGAGTCGGGTCTTCAGATTCCTTCCCTGGCCGCCTGCCTCCCCTCTGTTTTAAATTGCTCCCCTCTTCCACCGTGACGAACACGATCTCCGGCGCTTGCGCAGTATTATTTTCAAGTTATTCTCCAACTGTTCAATAAAATGGTGTCGGAATTGGTGCACATGCGCCCCACAATGTTCGGTGCCATTTTATGGTAGGCACTGTAAAGACTAATATGAGCAGCGGCGCATGCGCAGATTGTTTTTTTTTTTTGTTTTTTTTTTGGGGGGGGGGTGTTTGCTGTTGTTTTTATCAGCCCATGCGCCGCCATTCATGGTGTTCTTCAGTGTCCCCAATAAAATGGCATCGGAGATCACGGTACACGCATGCGCTGATTCCGGTGCGATTTTATTGAAGAGTTGGAGAAAAACTTTAAAAATAATGCTTCGCATGTGCTGGCCATAGTGTTATTCACGGAGGCAGAGGGGAGGCAGGCAGCCAGCCAGGGGAGGAATCATTACTGAAGAGACCAACCCAAAAAGTCCCACCCCAATGCACCAATGAACTCATTTCTGGGCCTTTTGATTAGGTTTTTTTCTGCCATCAAACATCCAATCTCTAAACTGAAGGTAAGATTTGATTCCCCATCCTACCGCCAGTATGGGATCACCTGTACATTATATGGGAAAATCTTGTTGGTTGGTTGGTTCCCTTTAAAATACTAAGTAGTATAACATCCTCTAGGGGTTTGACTGCCTTGGGAACTACAAAATGTGGAGGATCTCTAGCTTTGAAAGCGACAACTACTTAAGTCCCCCTAATATGAACCCAGCAATTTTACCAACCATCTAATGTGTATGGTGCCCCTTGACTCGCGTAATTGGAACATCCCCATTTTTGTTTGTGTTCCATGGGGAGATGGAACACACTTCCAGATTATCCTGGTACCAGCTCCCATCGAGGACGCAGAAGCCAATAAATTGGAAAGAAAAAAGTAGCACAAATATAGGGTCTGGGATAGTGGATAACGTGGAGAGACAAAAATGGGCTCACCAGGGGTAGTTGTGAAAGCCACAACTACTAAGAAGGCAAAGACTGCTTCTGCACCATCCCTGGGCGTAGTAGTATTCCTTAAAGAAGATATATCACCGTGTGACCGTGGAAAAATCCAGACAAGATAACATGGTGATTGTTATTGTCGATGCGTTTCGGAAAGCAATTTGTCCTTCAGGACAAAGAAAAATAAATTGCTCTCAGAAACGCGTCAACAATAAAAATCACTATTTTATCATCTTGTCTAGATTTTTCCACCGTCGCGTGGCGATATCCTGTTTTTGCTTCGTTATGGGTATTTCTTAGAGGACACAGGAATGCTTGGCCGAGCTGAGCATACTTATGTAGCGGAAGTCGGGAGAGATCACTGTTGGCCGACAGATACAATTGGAGTGACTGCTATCTAATGTATATATGTAACTTTTTATAGCAGTTGTCCCTCGGCCTCCCTGTCCCTTCCTCGGCCTCCCTGTCCCTTCCTCGGCCTCCCTGTCCCTTCCTCGGCCTCCCTGTCCCTTCCTCGGCGTCCTCCTCTTTGCAGTCGTCGTCCTCTCATTAACTGTTGCATATTCTCCATAAACTCAGCATTTTTCAGAGATTCAAAATATGTTACCCTAATTATGTTCTTTATTATTTCATGTGCTGCTGGCTTACAGACTTAGCTTCGTGCGCTGTTTTCTGTTAATTATTTTCTGGCTCTGGCTTTGGAAAATATTCCTTTCTAAGAATTAAATAACACGTTCCTTATAAACCAGTTAGGTTCTTGTATTTTGTCAGTGTAATATTAAATACTTAGCTCAGCCGCCGGCGTCCGATATCGGCAAAGTTTGCATTCAATGGATAGACCATTTTCTGGCGGGTTACTTTTCTTAATGAGTAGCACTGGCACAATATATCTCGGCGTTTCCTTGTGCTTATTGTTGTAGCTGTTCATTGTATTATATTCGTGCTGTGTTGAGATAGAAATGAAGTAGCTCCACTTTCAGATGATAAAATAGGAAGTATAAGTTCCTTTTGACCAGTCTTGAGCTGGTTCTTTACCGGCACTTGATATTTTTTATGACCTCCCATCGGAAATATCACATTTTAAGGTGTGCCTCCATGAAGAATGGAGACCTATTGGGATCTGTTTTCATTGTCTTGGTGTAGTCAATGTGGGGAATATTTTGAAGGTCTTAGAAGCTATTCTCAAATAATTATCTAAATGTTTAAATCAGATTTTTGTGTTACATATATTTTTCCCCACAGATGTTGGCAGTGTGCATATTTATTTTTTCTTATCTCAATCTCAGTTCAAAAATAATTAATAATCTTGCAATTTTCACATTGAGCTCCTGGGGCTTTTTTAGATTTATACTTTGTCCTTTTCACTAAGAGTTTTCAGCAGCCTCATTAACATCAGAGGCAGGATTACAATAATCGGTAACACCTCTATCCACCAATCACACAATAGGTGAGGTGACCTGAGGTGAGGTCACTCAGTTCAGGTCAGGTTACCTGCAATCACAGGTGGAGGACTGTGGACACCTTCAGCTGTGACCAAAAATAACCTGAGTGATGTCACTTCTCTTGGCTAAGGCTCAGTCAGTCTCTGCCTGAAGCTCACAGCGAGTGGTCATGTTCTATGCCCGTCACTTCAGATGTAGAAGAGCCGGAAATGTCATAGGACCTCGTGTGAATTTTGTTGGACCTGGGTGTTTAGGGGGTGAATAAAGTGGTGAAAGGGGGGTTTTGGATTTTTTTTTTTTTTTTTGGTGTCTGCGTTTCATTTCACTTACAGATTAGTAATGGGGGGGGTCTCATAAACTCCTCCCATTACTAATCTGGGGCTTAGTGGCAGCTGTGAGTTATTAACACCTTATTACCCCTATTACCAGGGCAATCTGGATAAGCCGGGTAAAGTTCCAGGATTGTCGCATCTCATGGCTGTGACAATTCTGGGTGGCTGCAGGCTGCTATTTTTAGGCTGGAGGGGGCCAATAACCATGGGTCTCCCCAGCCGGAAAATATCAGCTTCCAGCTGTCAGTTTTATCATAGCTGGGTATAAAAATTAGGGGGAACTGCACTCTCTAGTTCTTTTAAAAATTTCTTTATTTAAATTTTAAAAAAAAAGCTGCATGCGGTCCCTTTTTATTTTGATACACAGCCAAAATAAGAGCACAGCTGGGGAATGCAGCCTGTAGCTGTATGCTTTCTGTGCTGGATATCATATGGGGGGAACCTTACGCCATTTTTTTAATTTATTTATTTTAATACCAATACACACACAGCGCCTCTGACTGGCTGCACTCAGAGGTGCACCCACCTTACGTGACCGCATGTTTGATTGAAACCAATCAGAGATGTGGAGACTGCCAATGGGCAGGGAAAGTGGTGCATATGTATGAAGGATAATGAGCATCTTCTGAAGTGGTGTTAGAGCTGTGCGAGAGACTCTAAGTTTAAACGCTCTTACTCCAATCCGCCTATCCCTTCTACCACCATTTTAAAGCGCTGGATTCTGGTCCCCATAGACTTTTATGGGGACCGGCGTACAGCCAGATATCCGGGATCAATTCAGAGTCCAAGCCACCAAATTTATTTTTTTTTTTTTTAACTCTCTTGGACCCGCCAATCCTGGGTATCTGCAAGTTCGCCCATCATTATCCATTACTCAGTTGCATACATTTAGAAAGATCTTCTCTGGTCATAAACCTCTGGTGGCATTTGGTTCATAGTGGTAAATCCTGCAGATTAGTCAGAGAACCTAGCAGTCGGGGCCTTTTTATACGTTAACTGTACCGCCTAAATCAGGGGCTTACATACCATTGATGCAACCGTTACGGCCGCATAAAAGCCCAAGAGATGAGGGCCACCTCCAAAGCAGGTGCCATTTTGCATTTTTATTGGCTCTTGGGCTGCAAAGGCCCCATATATTCTTCTTGGAAAGGTGCCTTTTTCTGCCAATGACCTAAATGTTATTACATTTTGACTTTAAACTTGAGATGTAATAGTGATGTTGGCTGCCATGTCTTAGTTGACCTTAGGACCTACTCTGTTATTTAGTGGGTAGTATGGGCAAGTCTCTGACAAGTCCCTTCATCTTTTCTCCATCGTTCTACAGCCTTGGCGCTGTATTTATTGGCTTTTTCTTTAGGACAAGACTCCAACCTCCATCGAGTTCTTTAGCAGGCAGAGACCTATCTAACCTTATCTGCTGCAATTTTTCTGCATATGTAATAATCGGGAACATGAGGGGAAGCAGAAGATCCCGGTGGAATTGACCATCGCTCAGCAGTTAAGATGTATGAGTGGTTTATGTATCTCTTGATACTTGACATGTCCTGTGATCAATGGAGGAAGTCTGTCGTCCTACTTTGACATGTTTAGTTTCCAGTCTTCCAGACTCTGATATTCTTCCTTTTTTTTTATAGCTTGTTTGTACTAAAGGAAAGTTTACTAATGTACATGCAATCTGCCCGGGATTATAAAAACATGGCTGCATTATTCATTAAAGGGGTTGTCCAGGCTTGTTGTCACTCTGTAGCTGCTGAATCCGGTGCACACGGTGTCACGGTTTCCCGTTTTTGCCGGTGCGAATAGGCTTGTTTTCACAGTATGGGTGCGATTTGCATACTTGCAGGTTCTCTCACTAGAAGAGGATCGGTACGTGACCAGAAGTTTACAAATCGCATATATTGGGTCACATTTCCGCCTGCCAGTGCTGGCAGAAAAAAAGTACGGCATATGCACCATTCTACTGGCATTTTCCGTGCATCATCAAGACTGTGTACTTTATTTTATAATGCAAGTCTATGGGAAAGCTAAAAAGAGGGAAGACACCTGGACGTCTTTTGGAGCGTTTTGTCTTGGTTCTTGCTTAAAAAAGCCAATGGTTTCTTAATTATTTAATTAATTATTCAATGGCATGAAATAAAAACATAAAAGAGTAAAAAAAAAAGCATCAGGAAACCCTCCCAAAAACCACCAGCAGACAAAATCGTCAGAAAAAAAACACTAAAGAAGTGACCAAAAAAATGACACAAAAACTATGAGTTACTTCAAGTGACTTGTGTGTGGTGACTCTTGAAGCACTAACTCCAGCAGCAGTCCACTCCTTATGAATCTCCCCCAAATTTTTTACTGCCTTTTCTTACTAACCCTATCAAGGCTGTGGTTATCCCAGTTGCTTGTGCTCCTTTTTCTACCACACTTTTTCCTTCCACTCAACTTTCCATTAATATGCTTGGATACAGCACTCTGTGAACAGCCATCTTCTTTAGCAATTACCTTTTGTGGCTTACCCTCCTTGTGGAGTGTGTCAATGACTGACTCCTGCATAAAAAACAGCTTTAGAATGCACAGCCGAAAAGTTCAGATAATGACTATAAGATGGGGGTGCACACGTCAAGCAATACACATTTTAGAAAGGAAGAGCAAGAAGCTTGACCACTCTTCCTTTCTAAAATGACTGCCTCCTGGACATCTGTCAAGTCAGCAGTCTTCCCCATGATTGTGTAACCTACTGAACCAGACTAAGGGACCATTTTAAATGCTTTAGGAAGCCTTTGCAGGTGTTTTGTGGTAATTATTCTAATTTTCTGAGATGTCTTTTAGGTTTTCATTGTCTGTAAGCCAAAATCATCAACGTTAACAGAAATAAACTCTGTGTGTAATGACTATATAATATAGAGGTATAGATCCCTCTGTGTGTAATGAATCTATATAATATATAGGAATAGATCCTCTGTGTGTAACGACTCTATAATATTTAGTAATAGATCCCTCTGTGTGTAATGACTCTATATAATATAATGTGTTTTCACTTTTTGTATTCAATTACTGAAATTCACTTTTGGAGGATATTCTAATTTATTGAGATGCACTTGTAGTCCTTGGATCCATTTGTCTTGTTTCGTCAAGACTGTATATAAGACTGTAAAATGTCAGTAGGATCTCTAATTGGGTATAATGGCTTTTAGCGTATTTTATACATCCTACCAGATAAGACTGAAGCATGTTTCGATGAGTCCCCAGTGCTTAGAATTGATCACGCCGCGCCCAACCCTTGGTGAATTATAGCTGGTATATAATTGATAGCATTTTACAAATTACATCTCTTCATCCATTCTGACATACCCTTTAATTCCGTTAAAATAAAGTGCACCCTAAAGCCCTTTTACCTCCATCTGTGCAGACGCTCCGCATGTCCATGGCCTTAATCTAATCGCTGTTAATAAGTTTAAACTTCTACTATAATAGGCCGGGTTTTATGTTTTGGGGTCATTTTTGGGCATGTTATTCCCATAACAATCACTCGTAGGTCAGGCTGTATAAATCCCCATAGACTGGTGATTTATATTCATGGGTTTATTTTCTTTTTATCCCTATTTAATTTTCTCAATGTCTGTAAACAGGAGATTTTTCTGTGGATTTTGAAGCTGATCTGCTTCCAAATTTACGTATTTATTTAATGCTAATTTTGATAAAGATTTTGGATTAGCTTAAAAATCCACAGCAAAAATCTCCATGTGAACTTACTAGAGATCAGGGTTTTGATGAGAATTGAACTTTACGAAATTTTCAGGTCCAAAGTGAGGTAATTTTGCAATTCGATACTCACGAATTGCCCCCCAAAAATGCATGCCAACTTTTTATACATTGCATCAGCCACAGAAGGGACAACTGCATGGGTTTTCCCCCATAATGTCGTGAATTTATCACATCACATCACATGGTATAGCATAGCCAATCAGAACAAACTATCATAGCCTGTATAAAAGCATGGAGAAAGGAATGCAGCAGCCATATTAGGGGGATTTTAGAATAGTGAGAGGACCCTGGATTTCACAGTTTAGCAACAGATGTAATAAGTGAATGCTCTAAAACATTGGCCAAATACTGTAGACAATATGTTGTTCAACCGCAGCAGTGAAGATGAGTAGTGGTCTCTAAATAAGCCTATGTGCCCACACTGCGTTTTTAGGTGCAGTTTTGTCACAAAAGTGCATGCCTATCCTTATGCCAATGTCAATAAGAATTCTTAATTGTACTGCATGGAACAAAATGCACTGAAATCTCGGTACAAACGCACTTCCCACCCCCCCCAAACCCCCCCCCCCCCGTGGCGGGGTATGCAGATTTGGTGCAGAAATTTCTGCAACCAAATACTCAGTGCGCGCACATAGCCTAATGCAGAGATTCAGGGGCGGACATACCATGGGTGCAAAGACGTAAGGGGGTCCATATCTACCTCCAAAGCAGGTGCAATTATGCATTTTTATGAGCTTTTGGACTGCAAAGAGCCCATATATTTTCTTGCACAGGGGCCCTTTTCTACCTATGTCTGCCAGTGGACCAGTGGAGGGGGGGGGACGAGAGAGGAGGTGCCAGCAGCAGTGATGGCCTTGGGCCCTTTTCACACATCAGTTTTTGCCGTCAGTCACAATCCGTTTTTCGCAGATTGTGGCTAAACTGATGCGACGGATCCGTTTTTCGACGGATCCCACTAGCTGAGGTCTAAATAATAAATTGGAGCATGCTCAGTTAAAAAAAACCGGAATCAGTCGCAGGATTCCGTAATTTTACGGATGACAAATGGATCCTGCGCTTTAGGCTTACATTCTACCAAATGACTGATGGCAACGGATCCGTCGCTGTCCGTTTTTTTGACGCACACAAAACAGTTACTGTGGCCGTCGTCTCCATCCGAGAGACAAACCTTTTTCGACGGATCCGTGAGGCCGTCCGTCGCTAATACAAGTCGATGAGAAAAAACGGATACAGCGTCATCAGTCGCCGAATCCGTTTTTTTGTTCTCAAAATTTCACGGATTGTGACTGATGGCAAAAAACTGATGTGTGAAAGGGGCCTTTCAAGGTGTGATTGATATGGTTTAGCTGGTGGCATCTATGGTGCTGCATTTGAATTACAATTACACATTTTGTTTATTCCTAATGCACTAGAAAGCAGCAGCAAGGCAGCAAAATATTTTTTACTGAAAAAAAAATCTGAAATAAGTGTCACTCAAAGGCAGTGTGCCTGCTTATCATACTTTGTTTTTGCATATCTTGAACAATCTGTTTTGTGAAGTGGGAAATAATTGTTTTTTTTGGGGGGGTTTTAATACAAAAGAAAATGTCCTGAAATAGACATTTAACACTGTCTACCTCACAAAGTGTGCGTGTCATGTATTTTTTTTTTTTTTTTTATGTGCACATTTTATTTTATACACCACACTAATTCAGTGACCTTATGCAGGTGCTGGCTTTTTGGAAGTGCACCTATATAGCATTTCTCATGACACAATTTTTAGGAACAGGTTTGAATTCTGTAAAAGAAATGAAGAACTTTAAAAATGTAAAACATTTCTGTGTGTCTGCTTTTGCATACCTGTTTTACTAGTCTAATTGGACATCCTTATGTGCCACACTTAAACTGCAGCCTACGGGCCACATTTTGCTTTATGAATGCGCACCTAGCTACCATTTTTGTTTTAGTCCTTTTTGGCAAGGATTATGGTAAATAATTGGGGTTGAAAAGATATTTTCTCGAGTTAGTGTTGTACATAATGTGTAGTAAAATAAAAATAGTTTAAAAGGGGGAAAAAAAACATTCCATGGTTCCAAATTCATGAGTTGCAACTGTACCGCCCCGGGGCTCGGCCGGCTGCCAAGCCGCTCGGATCCGTGCTCGTCGGTGGGTGGCTCAAGCTCTCCAGGGACCCGGGGGTCACGTCACTCTGAAAGGGGGTTGGCGCTACACGTGGGAGCTTCGGTGGGGAGATCCATGGCCGGAGCCGCGGCAGTTTGTAGGGGATTTAAGTTCGTGACGCCACCCACGGGTTGTGGTGAATGGATGGACACCACCGCTGCCGTTGACTAGGCTCCCGGGGACGGTGTTGCGCAGCTTGGTGATGGTCCTGGGGCCCGAGGGACGTGCTGAGGTGGAAGAATGGATGCGTGCTGGGGTGTCGGTGCGGCGCGGTGCGCGGCCCGAAGGCACTGGTGTACTCACTATGATAAACACGCTAGAGTCTCTGGTAAACCAAACAAGCTGGTGAACGGTGCCCGCAGCCGGCTGCAGTTTTCCCCTTAACAGGTTGGTGGTTTCCGCCTTTCTCCTGCACCTCACTATGTAGAAATCACGACTCCTATGCCTGAGCAACGGTAGTCCGCTCCCCGGCTTGTTATGAGTCGGGAGAGCCCTCTTTGCCCACAGACGCTGGCCCCTTGGGTCTCTATGCCTAGGTGGTGGCTTTACCCCTATGGTTGGGCTGTTGTCTTCAGTCGGGTCTTATGTGGGAAAGGTCCTAAAGTCCAGTCCTCAATCAGTTGATTTGACACAGCCCGGTTGTTTCTGGGCCTCGTACTGGGTCTGAGTACCCCTCCTGGTGCTCCGGTTTCCAATCGGTTCCCTGGTTCGGTACCGGCGGGCCACCGCCCGTCCCCGGTCCCTACGGTTCCACCGGCTGTAATCCCAGCTCCAGCAGACGGGCACCACCGTCTGCTTCCTTGCCAGAGGTGACTGGGCTCCAACCCAGACACCTGGTGTAGACGTTTGGCAGGCCTGAGCATAGGTCTGCCCTTCAACTTGACTCACTTCACTCCTCTGTCAAAGCTCAGCTCTAGACTAACTGTTTTCCCGCATCCGGGCCTGTGAACTCCTTGGCGGGCGGAGCCAATCGCCTGGCTCCACACCCCTCCCCCCCCCACACCCCGGTGTGAACATCAAACCCGGAGGGTGGTGATAAGGGTTTTGTAGTTTGGCTGCTGTCACCTTACTAAGGGGAGTGGGGGTGTGTGCATGGGACTACCTGGGACGACCTGGGCATTAGCCATTCGAGCAGTAATACTACCATAAACGGGTCACAGTTTGTATACTTTGCCTTTAGCGAGTGTATTACTGGAGAGGAAGCAGAGGGCATTATAGAATATATCTAATCACTCCTTTACAGCTGGGTGATGTTGTAAAGCAGGTGATCTGATGCAATGATGCAAATAATGAGGAGTCAGTGGTAACTGAACCAACAACGGTTTAATTAACTTTATACAAATTAAAGATTTTGTAAGATATTGATCTGACACAAGTAACTGGTAAATTAGAGTACTTCATATGGGATATATCGGCAACAGAGTTATCCAGAATACAATAAACAGTATTTAAACAGTATTATTCTTGCCATTAATGGTCACTGTCTGTGTTATCGTACTCTAGATCTCTGTAGCAGGGAAACGTCAGTATCACTCTATTTGTTACTGTCGCCTACTTTGTTTAAGCAATACTAAATATGCAGTGTATAAGCCCAAGCAGGGGTGGAGACTCTACTCGCTAGGCCGCAAGTCCAAATCGGAGAATCTTTGCACACCCTCTACTGGCTGGCTGCCTTTGCGCTCTGGAGCTTGGCCTACGTCTTCACTCAATACTGTATCGCTATGCAGGAAGCAACAGCCCGCCTTTGGATCTTGACCGGCATAGTCTACGTCTGCCCGGTGTTTTTTTTTTTTTCTTGGATTCATTCGATAGTCTATGTCTTGACCATGACGTCGGGCTCTGGACCTAGTCTGCTCTCTCCGGGCTTCTACCGGTATAGCTCAGGCTTTCTTTGGTATCTGACCGCTCTAGGACACTTTTGTGGTGATGGGGCTACAAGCCCACTTCACTGTCACATGACCATCCTGGAACAGGATTCTGGCACTAGCTCCCCCTATCTTGGCCCTGCCAGGCCTTCTTATGTTTAGTAACTGTGACACGGCTGCCACATGACAAGGCGTATCCTCTCTCATCTTCCCCACAGTGACACCATCAGTTTGAGCCAGTGATCTGCACAGAACGGTCTGCCTGTTAACAAATGTCTGTTAGTACATGATTATTAAATATGCTATTGGTTACTACTGTTTACCATCTGATTCGTCAGTGGTGAAGTCACTTAGAAATTACTAAGACTGTTAGTGTTAAAGCGCTTGAAAGGAGTTCAATACAGTCCTAGGAGACCTCAGTGTTACACATACCTTTTCAAGGCTATGGGAGGCTTTGCAATATTGTAATTCATGTTTTTTTGGAAAAATTCATCAAACTTGGAGAAATTTAATTTCAAAAGAATTGATAATCTCTAGAACTTACCCGAACTGTCCACTAGAGATGAGCCAACACAAGGTTCTGTGTTTGTGTCGCGGGCGGGGAGGAGGGTGTCAGCACACCGCGCTCACCCCTTCTGCTCGGGTCCGGCAGTTGCTCCTGGTGGCTCGAGCTGCGGGCCGGATCCCGGGGTGTCTCGAGCGGCACTCCTCGCCCGTGAGTGAAAAGGGGGGTTGTTTGTTGGGATTATAGTTCGTGACGCCACCCACGGTTGTGGTGATGGCACCACCGCTGCTCAGTGTGAGGGTCCCGGGGATGGTGATGGGAGCAGCCAGATGTTGTGTTGCCCCTCCGTGGGTAGGGGTTGGTGATCCCGGGGCCCGGTGAGGAGATGTAAAGTGTAGGGCCTGGAGGGCGCAGGGACGCGGGGGCAGCGCTGTGCCTTGCGGCACTATGGTACTCACTCAGCCTGACGCGGACACAGTTTGTACGGTAAACCAACGGCTGGTAGGACGGTCCCACAGACGGCTGCACCTGCACTCCCGGTAGGTGGCGGTGACTTCTCTCTTCCTTGCACCTGTGTGATCTCGTGGTATCGGTGGATTCCCTCCGGTTACCCGCTCCCCGACTGCAATCTGGGCCGGAGGAGCTCTACACTTTGCCCGCAGGCGCTGGCCCTGGGGAAACTGGTGCCTTGGCGGTGGCGGTGTCTCCCCGTTAATGGTCGGGCTGTTGCCGTCAATCGGGACTTTGTTGTTGGGGGATCTGCGTCCCAGTCACTGACGGATTCGGCAAATTGGGCGACTCCTAGCCTTGCCGGGGTCCGAGAGGCCCCTGCCCTGGTGCTGACTGTCCTTCGGAACACTGCTCCAGACCACCGGGCACACAGCCAACGGGGTCCTTCCAGGAACTTCCGAACTGTCCCACTCCGGACAGTCACCGCCGTCGCTGACCTTGCTGTTCTAGCCCTACACACAGCTGGGCTCTCAGGCTTTCTGTCCTTCTGTCACTTTGCTTGCTTCTTTACTTTCACCACTTTCACTTCTCTGTTTACTCTAGCCCCTGCCTGGGCTACTCCTCACTCCTTCCACTTCCTCCTCCCTGACAGAACTCCTCTCTCCAGCTCTCCCCTGAGCTATCTGCCTGGTTTACTTCCTGCCTCCAGAGTTGTGAGCTCCTTGGTGGGCGGAGCCAACCACCTGGCCCACCCCCTGGTGTGCATCACAGACTCTTGGAGGAAGGCAACAAGGATTTCTGGTTAGCAGGTGTGCCTACCTGGAGTGTGGGGTGTAGAGGTGTTGTTATCTGTGTCCCCTGGCTTGCCCAGGGCGACACATTTGTACTGAACACAGGCTTTACTTATACAAACCACTTGCGCAAGCATCGCTACTGGGACACGGTCGGTACTCGGCCCAGTGTGAGCCGCTTGCAGTGTTTGATCGGCTCGCACTGGGGGTAATAACACCGTGATCGGATGTAGTGTGCGCCAAACAAAGAAAAAAAGGAAAAAACACCTTCTCCCGGAAGTTCTCTGTCTATGGCTGGCTGCATGTGGGCAGAGACCAGAACTGCCCAATTAGTGACTTCAGTTGGGGTTGAGGTCAAGTCCGGGTCCCAAACCAAACTTTTTCAGAGGTTCAGCTGCACCCTCTGAACCGAACGTCCACTGGTCCACTCATCTCTACTGTCCACCACAATCCTCATTATTTGCTCTATACCATGGTGGATTCTGGATAGATAAGATTCTCCTGAGCATAACATTGTCTGACATCTATCTTATGCATGACCGGCTTATGCTCACTTCTAGGTTGCCAGGATGCACAAAGCCAAAATTGTTTGCTCTGACCACGCAAGAACAAAAACTTGAGCTAGCATCCACTTTGGTCTTAAAGGTAATCTGTCCCCTCAAAATCCCTTTTAGACTAACTATACAGCGAAATAGGGGACTTCACCTCTATATAAAAAAAAAAAATCCCACCACTGTACCTGTTAGGGCGCTTTCACACTTGGGTTGAACGGCATCCGTTGCATTGCATTGTTTGATGGATGCAACGGATGCGTTGCATATAGTGGCACAACGGATGCAATGGATTGTACAAAATAACGCAATCTTTATTTATTTTTTTTTTTCCTTGACTTTACACATCTGGGCATGCGCAGTTGTGTAAAGACGGTTGCGTTAACGGAATCCGTCACCATAGTCGTTCATTATAAAAACGGACGCCGACGGAATCCTGCAGGTTGCGGGTTTTTTACACTCCGCCAAGCGCAAAAAAAGCTACATGCAGCGTTCCATACGCCAGGCGGATGCAACGCAGCGTCGGCTGACTGATGCAACGCAAGGCCATCCATTGCTATCCGTAGCTAATAGAAGTCTATGAGGAAGAAAACTGTTTCCTGCAACTGTTACCGTGATTCCTCAAGGCGGCGGATAGCAACGGATGCAGTTCAACGCAAGTGTGAAAGCAACCTTACTTGTATAGAGCTTACGAAAAAAACCTTTAATCAATATGCAAATGAGGGGGGGCTTCAGTGCATCCATGGCGTGTCCATGAGCTGAGTGCACCTTTCACCCTCTGTTTGGATCTTTTGGGCCTGCTCTAGCTTGTGATGGATACTGCTCGCTGCTAGTGCACTGACACTGGATGTGACTTGGTGCTTTATCTTCCCTGATTACACTGGTAATGTCCCTTTATACATCTGGAATTGTAGTGAGTGGCATCCACAGAATGCCTGGGTGGAGAACGCGTGACCTTCTGGGTCAAATCCGGGTGCCAGATACGCAGTGTGGGCTGGATGGTGGCCATTCAATGGCGGATACCTAACAAATTCCCTCAGTCAGTGGAAGGTCAGTGGGCTCTTTGAAGAATAGGTCCTGACAGACTGGAAAGACAGTTGCTTCTGCTGTGGATAGTGAAGCTGAAGGGGAGGATTAGGAGCATAGGGACCCCAACGAGAGCCCGAGTGCTAGGGAAGCGGTCTACTGGCAAAAATTACAAATTATCTCTGGCTAATGCTAACCCCTTCAGGAACAAGAATGTGCCCGCCTAATGCGAAATCAGAAAGTGTTTAAGTTGACAAGTAAAGAAGTTTGGTTGAAAGAACCTGTGACCATGTCAGTTGGCAGTTGGGGTGCAAAGGAAGAACAGCGGACTGCGCTGCAGCCGAACAGCAGGCTCTGCCACAACTAACGAGGCCTCTGACAGCCCCTTTAACACAAGTGTACCGCCCCGCGCTCAGCTCCAGGCTCGTTTGGTGGGTGGCTCGAGCGCCTCAGGACCCGGGGTCACATCGCTCTGCAAGGGGTTGCTGGCGATCTTGATGGGGGTGGTTAGGTAGGTGTACGGCCGGAGCCGTGTTTTGGGTTCGTGACGCCACCCACGGGAAGTGGTGAAGGTGTAGACACCACCGCTGCAGTTACGGGGGCAGCAGGGGGAGATGGTCATGCAGCAAGATGTTAACCCCTCCGTGGGCAGGGATGGTGGCCCCGGGACCCGTTTGGGGAGAGTGATAATTGGGCGGAGCAGGGCTGTGCGTGGCCGGATGGCACTGTTGTACTCACGATTATTAACACACACAAGTCTCTGGTAAACAAAGTTGATGGTGGTCGGTGCCCACAGCCGGCTGCGTCTTGTCCCCCACCCGGGTTGGTGATCTTGGCCTTTCTCCTGCACCTTATGTTTGTGTAGACTGCCTGTGCCTCAGCAACGGGAGTCCGCTCCCCGGCTGTGTATGTGTCGGTGGAGTCCGTTAGCCCGCAGGCGCTAGCCCGTGGGATCTCTCTGCCTGTGCGGTGGCTTTCTATCCCCCTCGGTGGGCTGTTGCCTTCTTTCGGGACTTGGGATGGGAAAGGACCTAAGGTCCAGACCTCAATCAGTAAATTCGACGTGGTCTAGTGGCTTCTGGGCCTCGTTCTGGGTCTGAGTACCCCCCTGGTGCTCTGGTTTCCAGTCGGTTCCCCGATTCGGTACCGACAGGCTACCAGCCTGTCCCGGTCCCTTACGGTTCCACCTGGCTGTCTTCCCGGCTCCTGCAGGCCAGGCCACCGCCTGCCTCCTAGCCAAGGTGTGCGGGCTACGACCCGCACACCTGTCAGTTTCCGCTGCAGACCTGTCACCACAGGCCTGCTGCCTCTACTCTAATCCTCACTTCTCAACTGACTTCTCACAACTCCTTTTTCAACTCCCCTCTTTTTCCTGCCTCAGGCCCTCTGGACTCCTCGGTGGACGTGGCCAACCGCCTGGCTCCGTCCCCTGGTGTGACCATTAAGCCCTGAGGGAGGGGACTAGGTTTTAATGTGGTTGGCTGCTGTTACCTTTTTAGGGGGACGGTGTTATGCAGGGCCTATCGGTGACTACCTGGCTAGTCCAGGGCGTCACACAAGCACTGAACCACTAATGGGTATAGTGCTAGTATGATTTTTATGGAGGTGAAGTTCCCTATATCACTATACAGTTAGTATAAAAGGCATTTTGGCAGTCACAGACTCCCTTTTAGGAGTTTACAGTGTTTTAGAGGTTCCTCCCTGCTTTGTACAAAAAAAACAAGGTAAAACCAAAGACATGAGCTGGAGTAAAGTTGGTATCGAGCACTGCATAGACTGCATAGAAGCATGTTCACACTGTGACTGATGTCATTTGACACAAGGTGAGGTTTTAATATTAGTGGATTAGGGACCATCTGGATTCGGGTGCACCTTGCCGCTGTGTTCTGTTTTTGATAAAAAAAAATAAATGGGGAAAAAAAGGTGTGTACTAATTACCCTGTTATCCATATGTACTATTTTTTAGTTATTTTTTTTACAGCAGGGTATATGCATATCTTGTTTCTATTTTAGGTTTTGGCTATGTAACGGGCACAGTGTGACACTGCTTCTACGCAGTGCATGTATACCAACTTATACTACGGCTCATGTCTTTAGTTTTACCTTTTATTTTTCTTAAGCGATGTACAAACAGGGGCGTGAACCCCCACCCATTCCTTCTCTGCCCCATCTACATTGATGTCATTTGACAAAAGGTGAGGCATTAATATTGGAGGCAGGGGCGTTGGTGCAAGACTTAGATTTTGCCCCTTGCCTACCTCCCTGCTTGTTGGTCAGATGTATAGGCCCTTGTTGCTCTTTAAATCCTATAAAGGCATGTTTCTCTCCCTTCATTATGTAAATTCGTCACACATCCTGTACTTATATCCCGTATCCTGGGTCCCTCTTGGATATATATGTCCCCCTTTCTGGTATATATGTCCACATTCTTGGCCCATCATGGTATATACTGTCCCCCTTTCTGGGACCATCATGATATATACTGTCCTCTCTCCCGGTATACCCCCATATCCTGGGCCCTATTCTGGTATATGTTGTATGTCTCCCATCCTGGTGTATATGCCCCAATCATGGGCCTACTCAGGTATGTATGGCCCCCATCCTGGTATATAAGACACCATCTAGTATATATGTCCCCCTCCTGGTAAATACTGTCCTCCATCCTGGGACCATCCATGTATATATACTCCCCAATCCTTGGCTCCATTTTGTATTGTATGTCCCCCCATCCTGATCCATTATATGTCCCCCACAATTACTATAATTCCTAAAAATACACAGAATCGAATGAAAAATATAACTTTTACAATCTTTATTCAAAAAGAAGTAACCTACAAATACATTATTAAAAAAAAATTTAACTTTTTTTTTTTTTTCTTATTTTAAGAAGGATGTGGTATACATGTGCCATTTACCATACCATGTGGGAGCAGCACCCCCTGACACGCATTTCGCAAAATACTTCTTTGGCAGGGACCTTGTATTGTAAAACACCATTCTTATTAATGCTGTGCATGGTGGATTTACATTGATGAACACTCTACATACGCACTTGTTATGCACTTGTCTGGTATTATTCCATCAATGTATACCATCGACTAGACAAGTCATATTAATAAGCAATATATTACATGACTTATTAACGGAGTAGATTGGTAGTGAAATTTGTCCTCCCCTGTGCCCTTTATCTTCAGCCATGTGGCACTAATATCTGCGGTATACCACATTCCTCTTTAAAAAAAAAAAAGCCATTTTTTAATTTTTAATCTTTGTTGTATAATGTAATTGTAAGTTAATTAATTAAATTTTTAATTTGAGTCTGTGTAATTAAGGAATTGTATTTGAATTAAATAGAATCTGAATACTTTTCGAGCCAAAATTAGTTTGTTTGAATATATGGCACCCATCTTGGGCCCACCCAGGTATACATGTCCCCCATTCTGGTATATATCCCCATCGTGAGCCTTAGATGGTATTTATGTCCGAATTAACTGTGTCAATCATACTATATATGCCACATATCCTGAGCCCCATTCCTGGTATACTGTATGTGTCCCTCATTATTGGTATACAGTTGAAACCAGAAGTTTCAATCCACTATCTGACATGAAATCAGAATAAACCTTTCCCGTTTTAGGTCAGTTAGGAACCAAAATTATTTATTTGTCCAATGTCAGAATAATGAGAGAGAATGTTTTAAGGCATTTTTAGTACTTTCTGCAAAGTCAAAAGTTTGCCTACTATTTGGTACCATTGCCCCTTACACTGTATGATTTGGGTGAAACATTTTGGATCTCCTTCCACAAACTTCTCACAATAGTTGGTAGGAATTTGGGCCCATTCCTCCTGACAGAACTGGTCTAACTGAGTCATGTTTGTAGGTCGCCTTGCTTGCACCAGATTTTTTTCAGCTTTGCCCATACATTTTCAAAAGGACTGAGATCAGGGCTTTGTGATGGCCACTCCAAAACATTGACTTTATCGTAAAGCCAGTTTGTAACTAGTTGACAGTATGCTTCTGGTCATTGTCCATTTGGAAGACTCCTTTCTGCCCAAGCTTTTAAGTTCATGGCCGACGTCTGAATATGTTGCTTCAGTATTGCCACATAATCTTCTTTCCTCATGATGCCATCTATTTTGTGACGTGCACCAGTCCCTCCTGCAGCAAAACAACCACACAACATGATGCCCCCCTGTGTTTAACAGTTGGGATGATGTTCTTAGGCTTCAAAGCTTCTACCTTTTTCCTCCAAACGTAATGATGGTCATTATGGCCAAACAGTTCACTTTTGGTTTTGTCAGACCACAGGACATGTCTCAAAAAATTAAGGTCCTTGTTCCTGTGTGCATTTGCAAACATTAATCTGTTTTTTTTTTTTGTTTTTTTTTTGTTCTTTTTATATTCCTTTTGCAGTAATGGCTTCTTGTTGGCTAAGTGGCCTTTTAGCCCATGTTGATACAGTACCCATTTCACTATGAATGACACAATCTGACCAGCTTCCGCCAGCATTTTCACAAGGTCTTCTGCTTTTGTTCTTGGGTTGATATACACGTCTGACCAACGCACGCACGTTCATCTCTGATACACAGAACCCGTCTCCTTTCTGAGCGGTATGATAGTTGGACATTCCCATCTTGTTTATATTAGAAATCGTGTTATTGCTCACCACGGTCATATGAAAAAAGCCAAGCAACTGGTGTAACCAAAATGTGAGAAGACCAATAATAAAATATAACTTTTAATAATCACAGATTAAAATATTTTGCACAGACAACATAAATGATTGTAAAACCAGCCAATAATTACAGCACAAGGAGCTGATGTCATGCAAAGCTCCTACTGTATACACAGAGGACAATAACAGTAAGAGAACCTGGTCCCAAAGATTCTCTCTCACTGTGTACACAAGTATGATTTACCCAAAATAACATCAATTGTTTCCAACCGATGTCTAGAAGTGTGTACGCCAGAATCTAAAACACCTAACCGTGTTGAGAGATGTCATCAAAACATGCTTATGGTTATAAAACACTGAGGTGATATGAAACAAAATATGATGTGTTGTCTAGTAGGGGTAGGGGGGAGCGCAAAACAGCCTCACAATACCCCTCAATGGCAATAATCTGACTTTATATGCTCCTGGGCCTTCCGACGCGTTTCGTAAATGGCTTACACCTCAGGGGACACTGGTCAAGAAAGCGAAAGCTTCAGAATAGTACGAACTTTCACCATAGTATGTCCGGGCATAACATGGCGCTATGTTATGCCCGGACATACGATGGTGGAGATGTGCAAAATATTTTAATCTGTGATTATTAAGAGTTACATTTTATTTGTCTTCACACATTTTGGTTACACCAGTTGCTTGGCTTTTTTCATTCATTCCATCTTGTTTGTACTTGCATATAATTGTTTGTACAGATGAATGAGGCACCTTCAGGTATCTGGAAATTGCACCCAAGGATGAACCAGACTTGTGCAAGTCCACAATTCTCTTCCTGATATCTTGGCTGATTTCTTTTGAATTTCCCATGATGCTACACAAAGAAGCCGTGTGTTTCAGGTGTGCATTTAATACATCAACAGGTGTGTCTCTAATTAACTCAGAGGTTGCCGATAAGCCAATAAATCAGAAGCTTCCAAAGACATGACCTCATCATATGAGCTGTCCCATATTCTTTCTTTTTGCCTGCCTGCGCTGGCAGATCACAATACTGGGACTCGGTACTTGCGCTATCATCCTATTGTTTTGTAGCCCACAGTGCTCTCTGCGGTTTACAGATCAGAAAGTGGCAGTGCAGGGAGATCTTGTGTCCTACTCTACTGCAAAGATTACCTATATCGGCGCAACCCATTAGCCGATATAGTTAACAATGGAAGTAGCTCCAGATAGACCCCTGTGATCTCGGGCCCTGGGCGATTGCCCCCTCTGCCTCTCCGGTAGCTTTGCTACGGACTAGGAGATTAGGAACCGTACCGATTGGGGTGCACCTTGTTGTAGTGGGATGGCTTTATATATATATATATATATATATATATATATATATATATATATATATATATATATATATATATATATATATATATATATATATATATATATATATATATATATATATATATATATATATATATATATATATATATATATATATATATATATATATATATATATATATATATATATATATATATATATATATATATATATATATATATATATATATATATATATATATATATATATATATATATATATATATATATATATATATATATATATATATATATATCTATCTATATATATATCTATCTATATATCTATATATCTATCTATATATCTATATATATATCTATATATCTATATATCTATATATCTATATATCTATATATCTATATATCTATATATCTATATATCTATATATCTATATATCTATATATCTATATATCTATATATCTATATATCTATATATCTATATATCTATATATCTATATATCTATATATCTATATATCTATATATCTATATATCTATATATCTATCTATATATCTATATATCTATATATCTATCTATATATCTATATATCTATATATCTATATATCTATATATCTATATATCTATATATCTATATATCTATATATCTATATATCTATATATCTATATATCTATATATCTATATATCTATATATCTATATATCTATATATCTATATATCTATATATCTATATATCTATATATCTATATATCTATATATCTATATATCTATATATCTATATATCTATATATCTATATATCTATATATCTATATATCTATATATCTATATATCTATATATCTATATATCTATATATCTATATATCTATATATCTATATATCTATATATCTATATATCTATATATCTATATATCTATATATCTATATATCTATATATCTATATATCTATATATCTATATATCTATATATCTATATATCTATATATCTATATATCTATATATCTATATATCTATATATCTATATATCTATATATCTATATATCTATATATCTATATATCTATATATCTATATATCTATATATCTATATATCTATATATCTATATATCTATATATCTATATATCTATATATCTATATATCTATATATCTATATATCTATATATCTATATATCTCAACAACCGTGTGTATTAGGTGCCCTTTAATTATATGTACTATCAATTTTTACTTATTTTTTACAGCAGGGTATATGCTTATTCTGTTTCAATCTTAGGTTAGGTCCCTGGTTTAGGTAAAGAGATTGATGGTCTATTCTTTTGTACTTGCAAAGGCATTCTTTGTATCATAGTGACTTTATATGATACTATAACGCACTGTGGTCTTAACTAAAGGCTTTGCTATGTATTATTCCAAATTAGAGAAAAATTGTTTTTGTATTTTTGCTGGATTATGTATGTGTCCAAATGAAATGAGTGTCAGTATGGTAACATCTAAATCCCATTAAACAGAGAGACCTCTGCTGTCATCATACCCATGTGACCAGAGGGGGTGAGGCCTCCGCCAACATAGCTGATACCAGGAACATATACCATTCTTCTAAGTTCACATGGGCATAGAGTTGATTATAATAGAAGCGGGGGGTCTGGGAATAAGACCACCACATGGGGGACCCATGAGTATGGTGGACGGGAGGAAACATCACTACGCCCACTAAACAAGCAGTCATGCTCACTAACCGAGCTGGTCACGCCCACAGGTCCTTCTACCCACTGAGATTTATCCAAAACCGTTTCAGTATGGGCCCATATAGTTTTGTGCATGTTCATTACGGCTTCATACTATTCTGTCCTTCTATGGAACTGTAGCACAACGTGAGGCCATACATTAGAGAAGCTTTTCCATTATGTCCCCAATGTATTCACATACCGCAACGTCCGTGGTTTCCTCATGTGCAGCTCTCCTTGCCGTTAGAGGTTATCTCTTGCATGCAAAAAAGATATGAATATAGCTTTTTGATCTTGATAAAAAAGATATGAAGATAGCTTTTTGCAAGAAATCTTTCTTAGGCTGCTTACATCAGCAGTATGCGGCCGCATGTGACCGCTTGTGAACTTAGCTTGCCGCGATTCCATTGAACTCTATTGAACTGTACCGCATTTGTGCCATATCCGGCATTGCGGCAGAATACCGCTGATGTGAAACCTGCCTTACAATTGATTTAATGTTTTTTTTTTTCCTTTTTTTTAGAAACTTTTTAGAATTCTGAAGTCTATTGAGGGGCACTGCAGCCAGAAACTTGAGATGCTGCCCCCTGACTGCTGGCCCCTATGCATGTTTAAATAGAGGTCTCCCCCTAGAAAGACACTGACCTGCCGCCCCCGCCTTCTGTGGTGTGACTGGCCTAAGCCCCGCCTCCTGGATACATATCACCGTGCTGCCCAGCTTCCAGCCTCTCGGCTGCAGGACCCGGACCTGTTTGGGCAGCCGGACACAGAGACCCGCTCCTGGAGGCGGTAAGAGAGCTATCAGCAGGGAGGTAAGCGTTTCAGCTCACAGCGCTGTTAGCTGTGAGCGGCTCCCTCTCTGCTGAGGCACAAGCGATGTGTGACCGGTGAGCGCGGCGTTCTAAGGGAACTACCCGCCCGCTGGTCCGCTTGTGCTCGCCATTATTTAACACCCTCACCCCCCCTCACCCCCCCCCTCACCCCCCCCCCCCTCCTCCCCTAAAATCAGCATGGAGGAAAGCGTTCTGCTCACGGCGCTGTTTGCTGTGAGCAGCTCCCTCCCTGCTGAGGCTCAAGCTACGTGCGCCGGCGAGCGGCGTTCTGAGGGAACTACCCGCCCGCCGGTCAGCTTGAGCCGCCATTAAGTTTGAAAAAGAGCGCTTCGCGCTCTTTGTCATTGGCCCCGCCCACCCGCCGCCCAGCCACCGCCGACCAGACACCGTCGCCAGTGCCGAGGAGGAGCTGGGTAGGGCTGTGTGCGCTCTGCACGGCACCTAAAAGGTGTGCCTCAGAGCGCAGCTGAAAAGCTCCGTTCTGAGGCGCATGGTGCCGGTAGAGAACGTGCGCTCAGCCTGCAGCTCCTGCCATCGACAGAGCAGGAGCTGCCGGCAAAGCGCACGGATTCTTAGAACACAGCGATTCGGGCAACAGCTGAATCGCTGCGTTCTACTATGCAACGTGCGTACGGCCTCTGCACAGTCTCCATAGACTGTGCAGGGGACGCAGGACGCATGAATTACGCACACAGCCTAATTGAAGTGCAGACTCAGTGCAGTCCCTGTCACAGCGCAGGTTGGAGGCACGGTAGGGGGGAATGTAGTATGCAGGCACTAACCTGCAAGAGTTCAAATCACCCCATACCACACGCACTGAACTTCCCCTCCCCTCCGTTTGTATGCCCCGGGAATGCCAAGGGGGCTAGCCTGGGAATGAACCAGGGACCATGTGGGTCTCCCAGTGAGCGGGCGGTTTAAGGGATTCTGTTAGGACTTCAATGTTCAAATTGAGGGGGGCTGGTAGTGAACAGGGGCAAGAAGCAACAGTCAGCAGGTGGCGTGTTTTCCCTCCTGCTGATACCACACCTACACCAAGCCCCCTCCCAGGCCAAAACACACTCCATTTGACATTATGACAATGGTGACTGTTAACAGCCCCGCCCCGTTGTCACACAGTGGATTTCAGCATGTTATGGCGGCGGTGGGTGCGGTGCCGACTATCGCGTTGTACGGTCATGTGCAGGGGTCACGGTAGCAAGCTTTGGCATGGGTAGCCACCATGTCCGGAGTCTGTCATCTTAACCCTTGGATAGGTGTGAGCGTCGTCGTAGCAGGCGTTACGTGGGTAGATCTAGATCCAGTCGTCTTGTCATTTCCTGAATCACCAGGTGAGTACCCTGATGGGGAGTGCGGGGTGGGATAAGTGCCCCTAGGGAGGATAATGTGATGTCACAGGTAACAGGCTTCCCGCCCAGCTCTACATGTTGTCACTAAGTTATTTATAACAAACAATGTTATTGGTGCTGAGGGAATCGCCCTTCCCCAGTTCCTGTTAAAAGCTGTGATGGTATCTAGCATTCCTACCCCTTGTAGACAGCATTCCACAATCTACCTGCTCTAACTGTAAAGAAGCCTTCCCTATTTCGGAGGATTAAGTTTGGTGGCAGTTTATTTATATTGACCACACGGGTATTTATACAAATTATTATTATTTATTATGCGCCATATAATTCATGGCGCTTTACATGCGAAAGGGGTTTTTACATAATAGGTACCAGTATAATAATCATAAACCATACAAGGCCGGTCTGGTACAGGAGGAGAGAGGACCCTGCCCGCGAGGGCTCACAGTCTACAGGGGATAGGTGAGGATACAGTAGATGAGGGCAGAGCTGATTGTGCGGCGCTGTATCAGACTGAGGTTTACGGCAGCTTGTAGACTTGTCGGAAGAGGTACAAATGAGATCTCCTCTGAGACGTCTTTCAAAAATTAAACATATCTTAATTTTTCAACCTTAGTTTAATACAGGCGGCCTCCATTCCTTGTAATAATCTTGTTGCCACCGGTTAACTGACCTTTCAAGTGATTTATTGATTAGTGACAATATTATGGGATCACGGGATCTAACCCCCCTGTTTTACCCCTAATGTCATGCTGTAATTGAAAGAAGGGATCGATATTGGCCACAGTTAGTTTTATCGAAATGTGAGAAGTATATCTCTGTACAGTTGCATGGTTTGATTGTTTTTCTAAAACTGCTTCTTTTTTGTAGTGAAGTAATTTTCATCCTTCTGTACTAGATTTTCCCTCTTTGGTTAATTACGTATGTTTTAATTGGTTTTCCTTACCGTAAGAACCGAAAATAAACAAGTGAGATGTGAAAACCGGCAATGTTAGCTATTCGCAGAATAATTATGCCCGCTAATATTTTCTGGACAATTACTTCCACATACATATTCTAAAAGGTATAAATTCACTTTTAGTTTTTGTGTGCGTTGCATGGATTGGGGACGCTGCCCCATCGGGGCTTACGGTCTGGATTCCCTATCTGTATGTTTATGGGGGTGTGGGAGGAGGCTAGAGTGCCCGGAGTAGACCCACGCAGTCACGGGGAGAACGTACAGGCTCCTTGCGGATGGTGTCCTTGGCGGGATTTGGGCCCAGGACCCCAGGGCTGCAGCTAGCCATTGAGCCACCGTGCCATGCCATAATAGTTTCAAGAGCAGGAACAGACAGATTTGTAGGTGGATTATTTCCGGCGTTGCAGGGCCAGCTGTTTGGGATCATTTGCGATACAAAGTGTTTATATAGTTATATATAAAAAAAAAAAAAAAAAAATGCTCCTTATGCTGGGCCCGGGGGGACATGGTCCATTAACCTAACTTTGATTGCGCCTTTCCCCCTATTTCGGTTCCAGCTACACAAAAAGGGGGGTGGACTGGGAAATAGGAGAATGACCAGTGGTCCGACGATGCCGGTGGGTAAAAGCCTTAACCAACTACAGCCCTTTCCTCGAATAAGTAATCAGGCTGATTAGGTTTTTGTGGCTTGGAATAATTATGGGTCAACGCAGGGTTGAAGGCAAAACAGGCATCTGGGTTCCGGGTTTGTATCGGGCACCTTATTGCAATCCCAATCTCAGGTATTTTGGTAACTCAACCCACCAGCAGGATCAAGGTTGGAGTTCTCAGCTAGATGGTGGGGTGCTCGGTGAAGTTAGGCCTATGATCCGGGCCTCCATTTTGCATTGACCTGACGGTTCGATGGTACGTTATTCAGCGGGTGTTGCTCTGGTGGTTGATGTGCGTGACGATTTTACAAGCCACCCTCTAGTAATGCACGCCCTGCAGTATTCAGCGAATGTGCACCAATTTCGGTTGCAAGCAACCTGTTACGAGGTCGGTCTTCCCATTTTTAAATTGCGGAACGGTACTGAAGCGATGAGGGTCTTGTGGGGTGAAAGGTATTGAAGGGTTGGATGATTATGGTAAGCGAGTGGAGCACAGTAGGCCTATTCTTTTTTAGCCGAAGATTGTTTGTTTTGTTTTTTAAAAAAAAAAAAAAAAAAATAAAAAGAAAAAAGTGGGGGTTTGGATTGTTCGCCCCATTGCAAATCTATACATTGATATTTTGGATCTTTTTCCCTCACTCGGCGGGTGTCCCGACGTTGTCGTTTATGTCTCTTAGGCGAGCGGGTGTATGGGACCAGTTTTTACCCATGACGACGGCCCTTCATTTTAGCGTTACGTAGTTGGTCCTCCATTTTGTGGGCTGGTTTTTGGTTGGTAATGCGACGGTTACTCGTTATTTTGGTGTTTGCCAGCCGTGGTACCCGGCACGTACTCTCCCAGAGTTGGGGTGCTACAAGGCTTCAGGAGCCAGCATACATGAGCACAGTTTTCAGTGGATCAGGTAACGACAATGGAAATGCATTATGAGGGACGTCAGGTCGGAGTTGGTTTTTTGAAATCGGGTTTTATTCGACACGTAAGGAGATTCAGAACAGCGCACAGGGCTAATGTAAAATGACATGATTGTGATTTGTTTATCCGAAAAAAAAAAAAAAAAAAAAATTTTTTGTGGGTTTTTGTCAGTACCACCTTGGAGAGACGAGGTGTTTGATGGTTAAGAGAATTCCCTGTTCTGACAGTGTTTTTGCCTTTCAGATCCAAGTCGGCCCAGTGATTGGGTCCGAGGTTACTTCCATGTATGTTGTCTGCGAGGAGAGCGGATCTTCGCCTCTTCGCCTTGGTGGTCGGTTCTTGGTTCCTGTTACAGTGAAAGTAATTGGAAAGGTTGCCGGAGCTTGGCTCAGCTGTGGGTTTATCAGAGGCGATCAAGATTGCGTGAGCTCTCTTTTCTACAACCGACTTGGTGATACACATAGGCTTCAAGTAGCTGGTCCAAGGCCGTCTAGCTAGGCCTCTTACCCTTATCCGGTCAGAGAGGTACAGGTTTCCCTGTTTTAGTGCGGAGTGTTACAACGATCCGGTCGAAGGTTACCCTCTGGCCCAGGGGGATTGGAGCTATGGAAGAATGTGATAAGGATCTCTCCTGGCGCATGGTCGATCAGGGCCTACCCAAGTTGTGCTGTTAATAAAGTGTTTTTTTAAAAAAAAAAAAAAAAAAAAAAAAAGAGGTTGTTGGTCTGGCACCGCCAGCTGGAAGGCAATATTTGGCTGTCCTTAAGCTCGGATGGGTACACCCCAAAATGATGATGTTATGGATATGGTGGTTTCGGAAATGCCTGGGACGGCTCAGGTATTTCAGTTTTTGGGGGGGGGGTCGCAGCTTGCTGGCGCGGTGCTGCTCCTTGGCGGAAGGGGTAGAAAAAGTGGTGGTGAAATACCCGCGCCGGACGGCCGGAAGGCGGTACATTTACCTGAACCCCGTGATGTTGGCAAGTTAATGCCTGGTTTAAAGCTGCGACCAAATTTTATGCCAAAAGATGAGAGTGGTTTTTTCTCCATGCCTCTCTCCAAAATGGAAAATTCAAATAAAAGTATTTTAATTTATAAGAGAACGGTGTCGTGTCTTTCTAGGGGGGAAAATGGTGGTAGTTGGGTCCTGGCAGTCTGAGGGGCACTGCAGCCAGAAACTTGAGATGCTGCCCCCTGACTGCTGGCCCCTATGCATGTTTAAATAGAGGTCTCCCCCTAGAAAGACACTGACCTGCCGCCCCCGCCTCCTGTGGTGTGACTGGCCTAAGCCCCGCCTCCTGGATACATATCACCGTGCTGCCCAGCTTCCAGCCTCTCGGCTGCAGGACCCGGACCTGTTTCCCACCCTCCCTCCCTTTTTGTTTTCCAAGTTGATTGAGTTTTTCTGTGTTTAAGTCGCAGCAGCGGAAGGGGTAGAAAAAGTGGTGGTGAAATACCCGCGCCGGACGGCCGGAAGGCGGTACATTTACCTGAACCCCGTGATGTTGGCAAGTTAATGCCTGGTTTAAAGCTGCGACCAAATTTTATGCCAAAAGATGAGAGTGGTTTTTTCTCCATGCCTCTCTCCAAAATGGAAAATTCAAATAAAAGTATTTTAATTTATAAGAGAACGGTGTCGTGTCTTTCTAGGGGGGAAAATGGTGGTAGTTGGGTCCTGGCAGTCTAGCATGAACACAACCTTGGTTAAATTGTAATACATCAATTTACTGGACAGATTTACAATATACTGTAATATTTCACAAAAAAGTGAGAAGCCCTTATTATTGTAAATGTTTCTTTGGTACTGATGATGAGTCTAGTGTCCACATTCAAGAGCTTCAAAATTTGCACGTTAGGACCAACTCATTTATATTATGGGCGGCAGAGTGTCTGCCCTAAAGTTTTCCAGCTCTAAAATGCCCTACCTAGATTATATCAGCCTGAGAATATAACATACTGAAATTTTTATTTCAGGACTTGTTGATGACTATTACACACGTGTGTATTGACACCCTTGAAATTGTTCCATAAAACGTAGTATTTCTCCCAGAAAATTATTATAACTACAGTGGAACCTTGGTTAACGAGAACAATCCGTTCTGGGACTGTGCTTGTTAACCAAGTTACTCGTTCAGCAGAGCAAGATTTCCCATAGGAAATCATTGCAATGCAGACAGTTCGTTCCACAGCTTGTTAAATGTCCCATCCTGGTCCACTATTGTGCCATTCCACCAACGTACAAACACACATGCATATATGTATTATGCTCACCTCACCTTATGTTCCATCGCCGGTCTCCTGGAACTTGCAATTCACGCTACACGCTGTGTATCGGGTAACCATCCCGACGAGGGAGGAACTTCCGCTGCCAGAGCGCTGACGTCAAAGGCAGGAGCTGCTTGCCTCCGATTTGGCCAGCACACCGCCTTTTGAGTAGCGGTTGACAGCGGAAGTTCCTCCCTTGTCGCCATGGTTGCCGATACACATCCTGGAGCGGCGAACTATAAGACCCAGGAGGCTGGCGATGGAATGGAAGGTACACCTATTATGCTCACCTTACTTTCCGTTCCATCGCTGACCTCCTGGGTCTTGTAGTTAGCCGCAAGGATTCCTCCCTCGTTGCAATGTACCAGCAAACTAAAAGAACCATGAGGCCGGCGATGGAACGGATGGTAAGGTGAGCATAATACTGTATGTGTGTGCGTTCGTGTTTTAGTGTGTGTTTTGTGCGTGCTTGTGTGTGTTTGTGTTGACTGCAACAGCGGGTCAGAGCGCGGTGGATGTACGGAACCGGAAGTGTGTGCGGTGAGAATTTTTGCTCGTACAGCAAAGCTTGCTCGTAAACCGAGTTACAAACTTACAGAAGCTTTGCTTGTTAAAGGGAACCTGTCAGCAGAAATTTCCCCTAAAACCTAACAGATTCCCCCTCTGCAGCTCCTGGGCTGCATTCTAGAAAGGTCCCTGTTATTGTGCCCCCTTTCTGACCAAAAAAAAGAGTTTATAAAGAGGTACCTTTTTGGCTTCGGATTCTATAAATGTGACACGGGGGCGGGCAGCCTGATGGCCGTTATTCTGCACCCTGGTCCTGTATGCCGCCCCCATCGCTGATTTTCATACTTTTGGACGCCGCCCACTGCTCCAGCCATCCCCGCGCATGCCCAGTGCCAGTCTCACGGGACTGAGCACTGTGACTGCTGGTGACGTGTGCGCAGGCAAGTGATTATGGGCGGGACTGTGACTGTTATCAGCAAGTACCCGCCCATAATCTCGTGAGCGCGCAAACCTCTCCAGCGGTCACACTGTGCTCAGTGTAGATGCTAGACTGTATGGGCTGCTTCCAGGGATGACGTCCCTTTGTCACGTGATAGTATTTTGAACACGCCCCTATCACGTGACAAAGGGACGTCATCCCTGGAAGCAGCCCATACAGTCTAGCATCTACACTGAGCACAGTGTGACCGCTGGAGAGGTTTGCGCGCTCACGAGATTATGGGCGGGTACTTGCTGATAACAGTCACAGTCCCGCCCATAATCACTTGCCTGCGCACACGTCACCAGCAGTCACAGTGCTCAGTCCCGTGAGACTGGCACTGGGCATGCGCGGGGATGGCTGGAGCAGTGGGCGGCGTCCAAAAGTATGAAAATCAGCGATGGGGGCGGCATACAGGACCAGGGTGCAGAATAACGGCCATCAGGCTGCCCGCCCCCGTGTCACATTTATAGAATCCGAAGCCAAAAAGGTACCTCTTTATAAACTCTTTTTTTTGGTCAGAAAGGGGGCACAATAACAGGGACCTTTCTAGAATGCAGCCCAGGAGCTGCAGAGGGGGAATCTGTTAGGTTTTAGGGGAAATTTCTGCTGACAGGTTCCCTTTAAGCAAAATTCTCGTTAACTGGGTTACTCGTTAAGCGAGGTTCCACTGTACATATATTTTGTTATACAAGTTTATTACCTTTTTGTGTGTATTGGAACAACACAAAAAAAATAGAAAAAAATGGCAAATTGGACATAATTTCACACACCACTCCAAAAATGGTCCAGCACCACCAACTTAATATCTGGGTGCACGCCCTTGGGAATAAACTGCAATCGCTTCCCATATACAGTGCCTACAAGTAGTATTCAACCCCCTGCAGATTTAGGTCTTTTTGACGCTGCGTTTTTGTGCGTTTTTGGCCGCTAAAAACGCACAAACGCACCTGCGTCGAAAAAACGCATGCGTTTTTGCCGCGATTTGGTGCGTTTTTGGCTGCATTTTTCAAATGCATTGCATGGGGGGAAAACGCAGAAAAACGCAGGAAAGAACTGACATGTCCATTTTTTTTTTTTAACTCAAAAACGCAGGTAAAAAAAAAACGTGTGCGGACAGCAAAAATGAAAACGCATAGACTTTGCTGGGGAAGCAAAGTCCTGCAGTTTTGAGGCCAAAAACGCACAAAAACGCCGCGAAAAACGCACTGTGCGCACATAGCCTTAGCAGGTTTACACATTCGGAATTAACTTGGCATTGTGACATTTGGACTGTAGATCAGCCTGGAAGTGTGAAATGCACTGCAGCAAAAAAGAATGTTATTTCTTTCTTTTTTTTTTTTTTATTTTAAATTGTGAAAAGTTTATTCAGAGGGTCATTTATTATTCAACCCCTCAATCCACCAGAATTCTGTTTGGTTCCCCTAAAGTATTAAGAAGTATTTCAGGCACAAAGAACAATGAGCTTCACATGTTTGGATTAATTATCTCTTTTTCCAGCCTTTTCTGACTAATTAAGACCCTCCCCAACTTGTGAACAGCACTCATACATGGTCAACATGGGAAAGACAAAGGAGCATTCCAAGGCCATCAGAGACAAGATTGTGGAGGGTCACAAGGCTGGCAAGGGGTACAAAACCCTTTCCAAGGAGTTGGGCCTACCTGTCTCCACTGTTGGGAGCATCATCCGGAAGTGGAAGGCTTATGGAACTACTGTTAGCCTTCCACGGCCTGGACAGCCTTTGAAAGTTTCCACCCGTGCCGAGGCCAGGCTTGTCCGAAGAGTCAAGGTTAACACAAGGACAACAAGGAAGGAGCTCCGGGAAGATCTCATGGCAGTGGGGACATTGGTTTCAGTCAATACCATAAGTAACGTACTCCACCGCAATGGTCTCCGTTCCAGACGAGCCCGTAAGGTACCTTTTACTTTCAAAGCATCATGTCAAGGCTCGTCTACAGTTTGCTCATGATCACTTGGAGGACTCTGAGACAGACTGGTTCAAGGTTCTCTGGCATGATGAGACCAATATCGAGATCTTTGGTGCCAACCACACACGTGACGTTTGGAGACTGGATGGCACTGCATACGACCACAAGAATACCATCCCTACAGTCAAGCATGGTGGTGGCAGCATCATGCTGTGGGGCTATTTCTCAGCCAAGGGGCCTGGCCATCTGGTCCGCATATGGGAAGATGGATAGCACGGGCTACCTGGAGATTTTGGCCAAGAACCTCCGCTCCTCCATCAAGGATCTTAAGATGGGTCGTCATTTCATCTTCCAACAAAACAACGACCCAAAGCACACAGCCAAGAAAACCAAGGCCTGGTTCAAGAGGGAAAAAAATCAAGGTGGTGCAGTGGCCTAGTCAGTCTCCTGACCTTAACCCAATTGAAAACTTGTGGAAGGAGCTCAAGATTAAAGTCCACATGAGACACCCAAAGAACCTAGATAACTTGGAGAAGATCTGCATGGAGGAGTGGACCACGATAACTCCAGAGACCTGTGCCGGCCTGATCAGGTCTTATAAAAGACGATTATTAGCTGTAATTGCAAACAAGGGTTATTCCACAAAATAATAAACCTAGGGGTTGAATAATAATTGACCCACACTTTTGTGTTGAAAATTTATTAAAATTTAACTGAGCAACATAACTTGTTGGTTTGTAAGATTTATGCATCTGTTAATAAATCCTGCTCTTGTTTGAAGTTTGCAGGCTCTAACTTATTTGCATCTTATCAAACCTGCTAAATCTGCAGGGGGTTGAATACTACTTGTAGGCACTGTACATCCACAAGCTTCTTACATCTCTCTGGAAGTTTGGACTCTTCTTTATAAACTGCTCCAGGTGGCTCATATTTGAAGGTGTCTTCTCCCAACAGCAATTTTAAGATCTCTCCACAGGTGTCAATGGGATTTAGATCCGGACTCCTTTCTGGCCACTTCAGAACTCTCCAGCGCTTTGTTTCCATCCATTTCTGGGGGCTTCTTGAAGTATATTTGGGGTCATTGTCCTGCTGGAAGATCCATGACCTAGGACGCAAACCCAGCTTTCTGACACTGGGCACTACATTGCCACACAAAATCCTTTTGGTAATCTTGAGATTTCATGATACCTTCCACATAGTTACAGCACCCAATGCCAGAGGCAGCAAAGCCACCCCAAGACATCTCTGAGCCTCCACAATCTTTGTGGAGGCTCAATATTTGTATATGGAGGTAATGTGGCATTTTCTTTTGTAATCCTCATTTCGTTTTTGGTAAACAGTGGAATTTTGTGCATTACCAAATAGTTCTATCTTGGTCTCATCTGTCCACAGGACGCTTTCCCAGAAGGATGTTGGCTTACTCGCTTACATTTTGGGAAACTGCAGTCTAGCTTTCTCTCTGGGTCAGCAGTGGGGTCCTCCTGGGTCTTCTGCCATATCATTGCTTTCAAATGTCAACGAATAGTTATGCTCCCTGAACCTGCAGGACAGCTTAAATTTAATTTGTAATTTGATTGGGGCTGCTTATCCACTATTCGGACTAACCCACATTACAAACTTTCGTCCATGTCCAGGGAGATTAGCTACAGTGACATGGGTTGTAAACTTCTTGATTATGTTGCGCACCGTTGACAAAGTAAGATCAAGATCTCTTAAGATTGTTGATATTTTTCAACAATTTTGGTTCTCGCGTCCTTAGGCCCCTTTCACACGTCAGTGATTCTGGGACGTTTGTGCTTTTTTTTTTAAAATGTACCAGAATCACTGACATACGCAGACCCATTATAATGAATGGGTCTGCTCACACGTCAGTGATTTTTCACTGCACGTGTTTCCATGCAGCGTACCTGCGTGTGCGTGATTGCCGCACGGAGACATGTCCATTTTTTTTCTGGCATCACTGATGTCCCACGGACCACGCAGTGGTGTGGTCCGTGAAACACGTGCCAGAAAAAAACGTACTTTTAAAATAAAAATCATTTTTACTCACCCGGCGTCCAGCGATGTCCTCTGCAGCCCGTTCTGTTTGCTGCATCTGAGCCGGCTCATTATTGTCGCGCATATTCATGATGCGCGACACAGCCGACCCGTAAGCAGCTGCTGCGGGGGTCACCGCCGGCCGGATGCTGCACCGCGGGAGCGATCAGCACCAAGGACAGCGGGAGCGCGCACAGGTGAGTTGTTTTCTAAGTGCAATCACGGGCCACGGAGAACGGAGCCCGGATTGCACTTAGACAACCCACGTGTGCCGTGAATCACGGCACACGCAGGGACATGTGCGTGTTTTACGCGCCAGTGAAAAACGTCACTGTTTTTCACTGACGTGTGAAACGGGCCTTAGACACAGTTCTCTTGTCCTTATTCTGTTCTCAGAGCTTACTGTGGCACGTGCACACACACAATGCAAAGTTTGAGTCAACTTCTCTCCTTTTTATCTGGTTTCAGGTGTGATTTTCATATTGCCCACACCTGTTACCAACGATGCGTTCGTCACATCACCTGTTTGAAACAAAGTTGTTTACCCACAATTTTGGAAAGGTGCTATCAATTTTGTCTGCCCCATTTTTGGAATTTTGTGTGAAATTATGTCCAATTTGCCTTTTTATTTTCTCTGATTTATGTTGTTCCAATACACATAATGGAAATAATTGTATATAATAATATATTACAAATAATTGTGTATAACAAAACTTGTGTAATTGCAATAATTTTCTGTGAGAAATAGTACATTTTCTGGAAGAATTTCAAGGGTGCCAACACTTTTGGCCATGACGGTATATATAATATGTCTATAAAACGCTGAAACTCTACTGCAGCACTGCAGCCAAGACCATACAGTGGTTTAACAAGACAGGTTCAACTCAGAATAGGCCTCTTTATGGTCGACCAAAGGAACTGAGTGCACGTGTTCAGCGTCATATCCAAAGGTTGTCTTTTCAAAATATAAAGATGAAAGCTGCCAGCATTGCTGCAGAGGTTACAGGGGTGGGGGGGTTCTCTTGTCAGTTCAGAGACAAGTGTGTCTACAGTCAAGCATGGTGGAGGGAGTGTCATGGTTTGGGGCTCCATGAGTGCTGCTGGTTGTGGGGAGCTACAGTTCATTGAGGGAACTATGAATGCCAATATATACGGTGACATACTGAAGCAGAGCATGATCACCTCCCTTTGAAAACTGGGCAGCAGGACAGTATTCCAATGTAATGACCCCAAATGCACTTCCAAGACCATCATCACTGCCTTGCTAAAGAAAATGAGGGCAAAGATGCTGGACTGGCCAAGTGTCTCCAGACCTAAACCCTCTTGAGCATCTGTGGGGCCTCCTCAAACAGAAGATGGAAGATGCTAACCTCCACCAACATTGTTGTTGTCCTAGAACATGGAAAAAGATTCTAACGAGCATATACCCTATAGTAATTAAATAGTAGTAGGACATATAAATATCATAGGGTAGTTTAACTCTGTTGGAACAAAAAGCGTAAAAGCCATCTCACCCCGATAAGGTGTGCCCAGTTGGGTCGGTCCTACTCTAGCATGTAGACCTTACCTTGCATTGGTGACATCAATGTGAATGAGGGCACAGAAGAACAGAACCCATCTACTTTACTATATATAATATAATATAATATAATATATTAAAATATTAATAATAATTTAATTTACTATAGGGTATCAGCTCATATTGTGGTTGAAATCCAAAACACTGATGACGGATTTATTACGTACATGAAAAATCACTGATGTCTGAATTAAGCATTAATCTGTATTGGTAAAAAGTAATAATTTTAACGGTAGTTCACTCCCTATCAGTATTTGTCAACCTGTACAGTCTATCGACGCGTGTTAACTGGATTAAATTGGCCTGTATAAATGTACCATAGGTTCACAAACAGTGGGTTTTGTAGCACCCAGGGATATGGGGTACTTGGTCCCAGGCAGTGTCTCTCTTAGGGGGTGTCACGGTGGTGGCCACTGCCCGGTTCTGTGCCCTGGGCTCTTTTTGTAATGGGGATGTATTTGCTAGGTATGAGGTTAGTGTTCATATGTGATGCCACTTTACTTGTTGCGGCTATAGGTATGGAGCCTCCGCTGCAGAATGTCACTACTAGGACTGTGTTTTTGTTTTTGCAGCTTGGATGGTAGACCCTCCGCAAGCAGGGCCGGGCCCCAGTGGATAAGTGTTGTGACGGGTGCTAGAAGAAGAGAGTCCACACCAAAGTTCAGTGCAACTGGTTTACTCATGGCTGGCTGGTAATAACTGGTTGCCCGAGGCTGGCTGGTTTCACCTCCAGGTCCCCTTCGTTCCAGTGCCAGTTTGGTTCTCTGGTACCTTCTTCCCCTGCACCTGTCTCTGTCCGCCTGACGGTAGCATGAACCCTATGGGGATGGAGTCTCTGGTCCTGCTCCAGCTCTCCCTTTGCTACTAAGTCTTCGGATTCTTAGGGTCAGCAAGGTCCTTGATAATCCCCTTGCTGTGCAGGTGTTAACAGGTCGGCTTGGAGCCCTTTCTTGTCCTAGGGTCCTGTACCCCGTCGGTGCGTAGTTCCGGGAGTACTCCACCAGCAACCACTTCTCCTGGGTACCAGGTCACCGTTAACCCGCCTCAGACCGTCACTTCACGTCCACCTTCACACACCACACAGTCTCCTCTGTTATGACTCTCCTCAGTCGCCCCTCCCACCTGGTCAACTAGTGGACTGGTTTGGCTCCACCTCTAGGCGGCCATCCATTGGTCCGACCCTAGCTAAGTACCATTGTATGGGGGATTGTTGGGGAAAATCTGGGATTAGCTGGGTTTCTTTGTGTTACCACCACTGGATTTTCGGGTCCCTAAGGGGGTAGGCCCTGCATCCTGGTGGGGAGGTGGGGATGCAGAACCTTGTCGCACCCTGAGGCCTTCAGGGGCGCTACAGTTTGACAGCAAAAATTTGTAGTAAATAACCGTACAGAATGCACAAGATATTTAAAAAAAAAAAACAAACAAAAAAACACAAAACAAAAAAAAACTCGTTGGCAAAGTGAAAATCTGCATGCTCATCATATTTCACTCCTCGAATGACATTAAGGCAAGTCCAAAGCTAAAGTCTCAGCGGAGTTTGCTCCTCTGCCTGCTGACTTAGGCTAAACTAATTTGGATTGTCAATCTAGTAGGTAATAGTTTTTTGTGAAGCCTTTTTTTTTTGTTTTGTTTTTGTTTTTTTTGCACACACTACATCCGATAATGCTGATTTTTACCCCCGGTGCGAGCCATTCAAACACTACAAGCAGATCACATTGGGCCGAGCAGCAAGCGTACCCAAGCACACCGGTGCTCGCTCGAGTGATGTTCATACGTCAAGCATCCTAACTCGAACATTGTTTTTTTTTTTTTTGTGAAGTCTGTGTTCGGTACGAACACCGAACTGTAAAATTCAGTTTTGCTCATTTCTACTCATTTAGTTATAGCCTCTACATGGCAACTCCGCTGATTCCATAGGTTTTCTATGGGATTCAGATTCTGTTGAAAGTGCAGCCACTCCATTTGAGGTTCCCCAGTCTCCAGCAGCCATTCCCTAATAATTTCACCTCAATGAGCTGGAGCGTTGTCCTCCCATGAAGATGAAATTAGACCGGTGTTGTTCATGCAGAGGCACAATGACTGTATTAATGATGTTATTCCAGTAGTAGGGGCTGTCACTGTATCATTCACAGTGTAGAGCCGTTCTGTAGTGCCTAGACTCACCTGCCCATGCTGTAACAGAACCACCACTACCACCACCGAAGGCTCATCTTGGGACAACAGCAGCTAATGCATAATGCTCTCTTTCACATCTCCAACATCGTTAGTGGCCATCATTTCTGCTCTGTGTGAATCGACTTTAATCAGTGAACAGCACTGAGGCCCACTAGTTTCTCGTCCAGCGTAGACACCTGTGTCTGGTGGTGTGGTCAGGTACCCTTGCAAGTCATGTAGCATGTAAAACACACTGATGGAAACTGCTTTGAATGGTTTTGATGTGACACTTGATGTCTCTCACCTCCTCTTAAATGTGCCTGAAGTTGTGTGGCATCCATCATCCGCTTCTACAGCGCATTGTTCACAATGAAACGGTCATCAGTGCGAGATGAGGCCAAAAGACATCTACTTCTATGCCTTTCTGTGACTCTTCCAGTCTCTCTGTATCTCTGTACAACCTGCTGATGACACTCTAAGCTCATTGGTGACTTCTGTCTGAGAACATCCTGCTTGAAGCCTCACAATGGCGCGCTACTGCTGATCAATTGTTAGGTGTTGTCTTGGTCTCATGATGTCAAAATGTGAACAACATGATGAAGAGGACTGATTAATACCAATTCTAATTGAATTTTGAAATTTATTAGGCGATTCATGGATTAGACACCTGTTGTGAATTTTGCCATTAGGTTCCTTAGAGAACAGCAAGGTGTGCAAAATTACTGGAACATTGAACAGTTGGACATGTGCAGCCAAAAGATTAGAGGTCACATCATGTTCACCTGAAAAGGTTGGAGGACATTTTAGGATTCGCTGAACTCAAAGATCTAAGATTTTTTTTCGATGGACACAAAAAGCCTTTTTCTCTCAAATATTGTTTACAAATTTGTCTAAATCTGTGTTCATGAGTGCTTCTCCATTTGCCAAGATAATTCATCCACCTCACAGGTGTGACCTATCAAGATGCTGATTAGACAGTCTGATTATTGCACAGGTGTGCCTTAGGCTGGCCACAATAAAAACTTTAAACTGCAATTTTACAGTATTTGAGTGGTCGTGGAGGGGGACGGGGGTTCAGAATACCAGTCAGAATCTGGTGTGTCCACAGTTTGCCACATGCGGAGCAACATATCTCCATTGCATAGGGTTGATCGGGCTGTTGATTGTAGCCTGTGGAATGTTGGTCCACACATTTTCAGTGGCTGCGATATTGGCAAGAACTTGAACACTGTCATATACGATGATCCAGAGCATCCCAAACATGCTCAGTGGGTGACATGTCCGGTGAGTTTGCTGGCCATGCAAGAACTGGGATGTTTTCACCTTCCAGGAATCGTGTATAGATCCTTGCAACGTGGGGTCGTGCATTATCTTACGGCAACATGAGGTGAAGATCGTGGATGAACATCACAAACATGGGCCTCAGGATCTTATCATGATATCTGTGCGTTCAAAGTGGAATAAAAAAAAAGTACCTGTGTTCGTTGTCTATAACCTACCCTGCCCATACCACAACCCCACCATCACCATAGGCCACTTGATTCACAACGTTGACATCAACCCACACGACACCATACACGCAGTCCGCCATCTGCCCTGTACAGTTAAAACCAGGATTCATCCGTGAAGAGAACACTTCTCCAACGTGCCAGATGCCATGGAATCTGAGAATTTCCCATGGTTGGTTACAGTGATGAACTGCAGTCAGGTGGAGACCCCGATGAGGATGACGAGCAACGGATGAGCTTCTCTGAGAATGGTTCTGACAGTTTGTACAGAAGTTCTTTGGTTATGCACTGATTGCTGCAGCAGCTGTCCAGGTGGCCGGTCTCTTACGATCGTGGGGGTACTGTGCCGGTGTGGTTACTCGTGGTCTGCGGTTGTGAGACCGGTTGGTTGTACTGCCAAATTCTCTGAAACTCCTTGTAGATATTTGGATACGACTCATGGTAGAGAAATGAACATTCAATGCACGAGCAACAGCTCTAGTGGACATTCCTGCAGTCAGCATGCCAATGCACGCTCCCTTAAAACTTGCGACATCTGTGGCATTGTGCTGTGTGATAAAACTGCACATTTTAGAGTGGCCATTTATTGTGGCCAGCCTAAAGCACACTTGTGCAACAATCCTGCTGTCTAATCACCATCTTGATAGGTCACACTTGTGAGGTTGATGGGTTATCTCAGCAAAGAGTGGTGCACAGGTGTTGTGTTTTTTATATTTTTCTCCAGTGTATGTATATCAGTGTATGTGTGTATGCATACCTCCCAACCGTCCCGGATACAGCGGGACTGTACCGAATTTCAGCGGGTGTCACGATCGTGAGGCTTTTGTCCCGTGGCTCCGCCTACCCGCTCTCTCCCCGTCTGACTTTCTCCCCCTCCTAATGCACATGAGCAGAGCAGAGCCGAGTGCTGCTTCACTGCTCTGGCTCTGTGCTGCCGCTGTTATGGGTGGGCGGCAGCAGCACTTTCCTGGCTGCCGGCACTTTAAATCGGCACCTGCAGCTCAGCGTGCACTCACTGCTCACTGCTGGGCTGTTTGAGTACGGAAGTGCATCTGTGGGCGGAGCTACCGAGCAACATGCTGAGCTCTGTCCACAGATAAAGAGACTGCAGGAAGAGGAGCTGAACACCAAGGAACGCTGTATGTGACCCCCCCCCCCCACCTACCGAAAGCTGTATGCCCCAACCCCCTCCTTACCAGAGCTATATGCCTCCAGTCACCCCCCTCACCACATCTGTATGGCACCCTCACCAAATTTGTATGCCATCCACCAGATCTATATACCCCCCAGCACCCCCCAGCTCTGTATCCCCCAGCCCCCCCTCACCAGATCTGTATGCCCCAGCAGCCCTCTCCTCACCAGAGCTATATGCCTCCAGCCACCCCCTCACCAGATTTGTATGCCCCCCAGCCCCCACACCAGATTTTTATACCCCCCCAGCCACCCCACCAGTTATATGCCCCCCAGCTCTGTATGCCTCCAGCCCCCTCTCACCAGATCTGTATCCCCCAGCCCCCTCTCACCAGATCTTTATCCCCCAGCCCCCTCTCACCAGATCTTTATCCCCCAGCCCCCTCTCACCAGATCGGTATCCCCCAGCCCCCTCTCACCAGATCTGTATCCCCCAGCCCCCTCTCACCAGATCTGTATCCCCCAGCCCCCTCTCACCAGATCTGTATCCCCCAGCCCCCTCTCACCAGATCTGTATCCCCCAGCCCCCTCTCACCAGATCTGTATCCCCCAGCCCCCTCTCACCAGATCTGTATCCCCCAGCCCCCTCTCACCAGATCTGTATCCCCCAGCCCCCTCTCACCAGATCTGTATCCCCCAGCCCCCTCTCACTAGATCTGTATCCCCCAGCTCCCTCTCACTAGATCTGTATCCCCCAGCCCCCTCTCACCAGATCTGTATGCCCCAGCCCTCTCCTCACCAGAGCTATATGCCTCCAGCCACCCCCACCCTCACCAGATCTGTGTGCCCCCAGCCCCCCATCAGAGCTGTATGTGCCCCCAGAGCTGTATAAGCCCCAACACCAGAGCTATATGCCCCTTAATAATATCTATGCTACCAGTTATTTATATGCCCCACAGTAAAGTGTATTTCCCCCAGTAATGTGTGTATGCCCCTCAGTGAAAAACAGACGTTCTTCACTGACGTGTTAAACACGCATATGTCCCTTCATACTCCATGATTCACGGCACACAGTGGTTGTCCATGTGCAATCAATGATACGTGATCCGTACTCCGTGATTGCACATGGACATATACTCACCTGCCCCCGCTCCTGCTCTCCGTGGTGCTGAAGAGTCCCGCGATTCAGCATCCAGCCACCGCTCTCACCTCTGCAGCTACTTCCGGGTCGGCTCTGGCTGCATAAATGAATATGCATGCCATAATGAATCAGGCAGGAAGAAGCAGAGAGCAGTTGCTGAACTCAGCATCACTGGAGAAGGTGAGTTGAAAAAGCTTTTTATTTTAAATGTACGTGTTTTTCTGGTACGTGTTTCACGGATCACACCATAGTGTGGTCTGTGGGACATCAGTGATGCCAGAAAAAAAACAGACGTGTTTCTGTACGGCAATCACGGATACGCATGTACGCCGCACGGAGACACGGTCAGTGAAAAATCACTGTTGTGTGTGCAGACCCATTGATTATGATTGGTCTGCATAGGTCAGTGATTCTGGTACGTATAAAAACTAGCACATACATACCAGAAACACGGACATCTGAAACAGGCCTAATATGTATGCCCCTCAAGTACTGTCTATGCCCCAAGACCCTCCTGTGATGTATATACTGTAGCCCCCAGCCACTCCTGTGCTGTATATACTGTAGCCCCCAGCCCCTCCTGTGCTGTCTATACTGTAGCCCCCAGCCCCTCCTGTGCTGTATATACTGTATATATATTATATAAGTATATAAAACCCCCATCCTCCCTTGTGATACATACACAGTGGTGTCAGTGTGCACTGTGCGTGGCTAGGTCTGTTAAAGTGTTGCCAAGTGATCACATGCTGAGGAGGAGCTGGACAGAGACAAGCTGGGTAGGTGAGTGCGGCTGCTGCCGGCTTCTCCATATTATTACCTCCAATGTGTGTATATGTATGATGTATATATCCATGTATGTCAGTGCAGATGACTGTGTATAGATTTGTCTTTTTATATGTATTTTAGGGAATTTGGCTTCAAATATGTACCGTATATGTGCGTATGCCTGTGCCCACGATCAGGACTCACTGTATCCTGGAGGCAGCGGGTCCTGACCTGCGGGGCTGTGTTTCCTCCACAGGAGACCACAGCTGCCTGTGCCCATGATCAGGACTCGCTGTGTCCTGGAGGCAGCGGATCCTGACCTGCGGGGCTGCATGTCTCCTCCGCAGGAGACCACAGCTGCCTGTGCCCGCCATCAGGACTCGCTGTGTCCTGGAGGCAGCGGGTCCTGACCTGCGGGGCTGCACGTCTTCTCCGCAGGAGAACGCAGCTGCCTGTGCCCACGATCAGGGTTCAGTGCGCTGCGGTCTCCTGCTGTGTTCTCCCTACGGAGGACTCATGCAACTGCAGCAAACAATTGACATGCTGCAGTCTGGAAAGACGCTCCGCAGGTCAGTGTTTGCTGCAGAAAAAACAAGCACAATGGGCACGGGGTTTCTAGAAATCCCTCCACTGTGCTTGTACTGTACAATGCAGCGTTTTAGACACAGCAAAAACACGCTACATCCAAAATGCTGCAAACACTAATCGTGGGCACGCAGCCTTAAACAATGTGATCAGCAGTGCTGAAAAGGATTGGATGTGGGCGTGACAGATTGAAAAATGAGTGTTAGGGGCGTGGCTTAAAATTATTGGGAGGTATGTGTGTGTGTGTGTGTGTGTGTGTGTGTGTGTGTGTGTGTGTGTATATATATATATATATATATATATATATATATATATATATATATATATATATATATATAATATATATTTCTGCTTTTTATATATTTTTTTTCTACTGTTAACAACTCTGTTGGCTATAAAATGAGTTATGTATAGGCAAATAATTGCTCATTTATGACTTGAGTGTCTAGAAAAAAGGTAGTCAAATGTATCCAAATATTATTGCATATGCATCATATCTACCTCAGCCAATTGTGACATCCAAGTTGAATGTCTGACTTTGACCCGGTTGCTAGGTCAGTGTTGTGTTCAGAAAAAAATCCAAATCTTGGCCGAGACACCATCACGTGCCTGTTCTATTGTTTGCTTTAAATATATAATCAGCCTGATATATTTCCTGTTTTTTCTCACTCCACTTTAAATAATCTTCCCTGAGTCTATGTAATGCTTTTCTGTCATTAAAATTTCTCAACATAAATTGTATACTTTTATTAAAAAAAGATTTTGACCTATTGAGGCTGGTGTGCTTATTTTTAAAAACCCATATTTAAAAAAAAAAAAAAAAAAAAAATGTATTTTTCGGACTATAAGACGCACCGGACTATAAGACGCACCCTGGTTTTAGAGGAGGAAAATGACATTTTAAGCAAAAAATGTGGTCATGACAGTTATGGGGCGAGGATCTGCTGCTGACACTGTTATGGGGGTAATGTCCCCAAATTCTCTACTAAGGTACCCCATTCTGGTAATGATCCTCCTGCCTTGTATATCATCCCCATCCTGTGGCACACAAAAAATAAACGTTTATACTCCCCTTTCCTCACTCCATGCAGTGTCACTAGTCTTCCTGTCTGTGCCAGCAGCAGCACCGCTAACCTGTGTGGAGCCGTGCGCACAGCGATGACATCATCACTGTGCGCACCGGTCTCCACACACATCAGCAGGCAGACAGAAGGACATCGCGATGCTGCAGGGATCGGTGGCCGGTGAGTATAATATTGTACTTATTCACTGCCTCCTGTGCTGATGATGATGCGCAGGGGGCAGTGAATATAGCCACACATGATCATTCCACTCCAGGCTGTAGTTGCCAGGGACGATCACGCGGGCCAGCTGATTAATATGCGTGCACCCCCCGCCCATCATCCCGCCCACCTGTCAGCGCCGACTTAAGCGTTGAGAGATGATTGGCGTTGGGATGCAGTGCATGTGAAGAGATAATGAGCGGGCCCAGGTGGTCACGGTAGGCTCTGCTACAGCCTGCTCCTGTTTCTGATGAACCGCTCCACCACCACCGCACCCCCCTTCCCCGCAGCGATCGGACTATGACACACTCCCCACTTTCCCCAAAAATTTTGGGGAAAATAAGTGCGTCTTATAGTCCGAAAAATACGGTAATCCTTTTGTGAAGTTTTCCTTCTTGATATTAAAATAATGGTTTGATAAGTCCACCTCTACCCTGTCTTATTGTAGTATCGGGATTATACTCTCAAGATCACATCTCTCAATCTGCCTGCTTGATCGACTTCCATCCCACCTCATCCCCAATGTCACCACAGTCTTCATCCCAACCCTAACCCATCTCTTCAACCTATCACTAACAACTGGTGTATTCCTTTCCCTGCTTTAAACATGCCTCCATCACACCCATCCTCAAAAAGCCCTCCCTTAACCCTTCCTCTGTGTCAAACTATCGCCCCATATCACTTCTCGCCTATGCCTCAAAACTACTCAAACAGCATGTCCATCTTGAACTGTCCTCATACCTCTCTTCCTGCTCCCTCTTTGACCGATTACAATCTGGCTTCCGACCCCATAATTCCACTGAAACTGCCCTAAACAAAGTCACTAACGACCTACTAACTGCAAAATCCAAGCGACACTACTGTCTTCCTCCTTCTGGACCTGTCCTCTGCTTTTGACACAGTAGACCACTCCCTTCTACTACAAATTCTCTCATCTCTGGGCATCGCAGACTTGGCCCTATCTTGGATCTCCTCATACTTAACCAACCGAACTTTCAGCGTCTCCCACTCTCACACCACTTTCTCACCTCACCCCCTATATGTCGATGTCCCCCAAGGTTCAGTTCTTGGACCCCTGCTGTTCTCCATTTACACCCTTTGGCCTGGGACAGCTCAGAGTCACACGGCTTTCAGTATCATCTCTACGCTGATGATACGCAGATCTACCTTTCTGGACCTGGCATCACCTCAATACTAACCAGAATCCCACAATGTCTGTCTGCTATTTCATCCTTTTTTTTTCTATGCTCGATTCTTAAAATTGAACGTGGACAAAACAGAATTCATTCTTCCCCCCCATCACTCAACTCCCCCACCTGACATATCCATCAATGTCAATGGCTGCCCACTCTCCCCGGTCCCACGTGCTCGCTGCCTGGGAGTACTCCTAGACTCTAATCTCTTTCAAGCCATACATCCAAGCCCTCTTCACCTCCTGCCTCCTCCAACTCAAAAAAATATTTCACGGATCTGAACATTCCTTTCCCAAGAAGCTGCAAAAACCCTAATACATGCCCTTATTATCTCCCGCCTGCATGATTGCAACCTCCTGCTCTGTGGCCTCCCTTCTAACAGCCTCGCACCCCTACAATCTATTCTAAACTATGCTGCTCGACTAATCCACCTGTCCCCGCGCGACTCCCGGACCTCTCCTCTCTGCCAATCCTTTCACTGGCTTCCCATTGTCCAACAACTCCAGTTCAAAACCCTAACCATGACCTACAAAGCCATCCACAACCTGTCTCCTCCCTACATCTCTGACCTAGTCTCCCGGTACTTACCTGCACGCAACCTTCGATCCTCACAAGATCTCCTTCTCTGCTCCCCTCTCATCTCCTCTTCCCACCATCGCATCAAAGATTTCTCCCGTGCCTCCCCCATGCTCTGGAATGCTCTGCCACAACACATCAGACTCTCTCCTACCTTGACAAGCTTCAAAAGGAACCTGAAGACCCACCGCTTCCGACAAGCCTACAACCTGCCGTAACCCTCAGTCTGATATAGCGCCGCACAATCTGCTCTACCCTCACCTACTGTATCCTCACCTATCCCTTGTAAACTGTGAGCCCTCGAGGACAGGGTCCTATCCTCCTGTACCTGTCTGTGCCTTGTATTGTTTATGATTATTGTACTTGTCCCTATTATGTATACCCCTTTCACATGTAAAGTGCCATGGAATTGATGGCGCTATATTATTATTAATAAATAATAATAATAACACAGCCATTCCGATATGGCTTTTCAGAATAAATACACCAGCCTCTAATTATATGACGCTTGTATTGTTAAACCTGGTGACTGATCCGCTTTCAGGATATGTGCACTCAATTTTTTAGGAATTTTTTTTTTTTTTGTGTCTGCTTTAAAAATGCCTACATAAAGACAAAAAAAGATGAAAACCTTGAAAGACTAAAGCTATTCAAGTCTATTGTAAAACCACTTTACTGTTAAATTTTGAGGCTTTTGAGTTTTATATTTTTTTCAGTTTGTATAAAAAAGTCTGGTGGGGAAAAAAGTTTCAATGTAATATCTTTTTGTACAGATTAATAAAAAAAATTTGCAAAAAAACTTCCAAAATGCTTCAAAAACTCTAAAGATCTTCTTCAGGAACCAAAAACTCCCCCAAAACGGGATATTTACTAATGCAGTTTTGTTTGGAAATAATGGTCCTCTGTCATAGGACAATTAATGAGATAATTTTAATGAAAACTGTGTAAATTTCTAATAGGGTTGAAAACTTTTTTTTTTTTTTTTTTTTTTTTAATGTAGATGCAGTATCATTAGGTAAAATCGTCTTTTTGCCTTTCTTTAGGTTTATTAGATGAGCGGATTGGTGAAGGACTGGGCTATAACTTGTCTGTCTTTTTTTCAGGAACAGTGAGGCTCATCTCCTCTTGACACTGGAGGCCTCATGGATTCCGGTGGCCTGCACTAGCCGAGTGGGGATGTTCTCTGGAAGGTCGTTGCTTCTCTGGGGTGTCCTGCTCGGCGCTGCTCTCTCAGCTGCCCGGCCCCCTTCCACCTTGCCAGATCAAGGTAAGTCTTTATGGTCTTTTATGATGTTTTTTGTTTTTTTTTTTTTATTTTGTCTTTTTAAAATGATAGTTTGTATAGTGTGTAAACATAAAAAATACACAATATTCAAATGACCGGAGCTTTTATTGATTTCAATAGATTCTGTCTTTTATTCCTTTCTTTTTCGGAAGATAAGCTACTGAACCAAGTGTTCCTGTCCATGGGGTGGTTGGAAAGGATAGCTGTCAACCACATTTATGCAAGCTCCTCACCCAACAATCTTACGATATTTACATGTGTTTTTCATGGGCAGGGACCGTAAACCACCGGTAGACGTTAGGGTTGACAAGAACCGGTTCATAGGACCCAGTCCATTTGTCACGTTGGCAATCTCTGGATGTTAGCCCTTAGAACCACCACCCACCTTACCGCATCTATGGCTCTTCTGTTCATTAGCCAGCTTTGTGTGACATCACATCTGCCACACCCCGCAAGGATACACTGGATCGGAGAAACCAGTGCAATATGGGCTCTTATCTAGGAGATACGTTGAGCCTGCAATTCAGATTTTGCTCACCTGGGGGGGGGGGGTGCGCCAGACACAACCACTTGGAAAGACAATTGCTGCAGCCCAAGTATCAAGGATACTTTGTGATGGCCAGAAGGAGTTGTTAGCCACGCTGCTGTGCAATAAAGATGAATGCTGGATCTTCAATATGTGACTTTTTATTCTACGCGTTTTGGAGTAACCTCCATCGGGTTTATCACATTGTGATGTGGTGATCCTGATGGAGGTTACTCCAAAACGCGTAGAATAAAGTCACACTGAAGATCCAGCATTCATCTTTATTGCACAGTAGCTCTGCTACCAACCCTTTCCACCCCACAAGGATGACATTGTTACAGGCTAACTAATCAAAACAGTTGTGGAAACCAGGAGATGGGAAGTGGTTCTCAGGGCTCTCAGCCACAGGTTACTGATGTGGCCGATTTTTGTAGGATCAACTCTCACCAACTGTACTAGAAACCGCTGATTGCGACAGATCTTCCTTGGGAACCAAAGGACTGGGTTTTGACATTCAACATAACCAATACCGTCCCCCCCCAACATAATTTATCAGAGGAGAATGAGGGGCTCCAGCCTCATACATATCGGAAAGGCGACCAGTTCACCAAAGTTGTCAAGTTTAGTTTCCCTTTAACGCACAGACCAATTTAAAGCATCCATTCACTTAAATGGATGTTGTCGAAGCCTGTGACTTATTGTCTGTTACGTGCCCTGACCCATCGGTAACGACCATCTGTAGAGAGATAAAAAAAATCCATATCCAGTTACATAAACTCTGATAAATGTTTTGGACTAATGAAAACAAAAATATTAATATTCCACATGGTGCGATCATAAATCATTCAGTTGGTTGTCTTTGTTGCTATTTTTATGAATGGGTGGATGATTATACGCCTTTTTTTTATGCATTCCACTCTCCTATGTTTGTCAATGGGGATAAATGAAATCCCATCCCTGATAGCTGACAAAACGTATAGCGTAAAGCAGGTTCCCAGCCTTGGGGCTCAGATAATCCGGCATAGACTTCCTGTTCTGCTTTTGTCCCAACGAAGGACTTGTCTTCCTTTCCATAGCCCCAGGGTGTCTCGCTCATCTTTCTGGGTAAACATATTGCATACCTCTCTGGCAGTCTGTTGTGAATCTACCAGAACACAGCCCCGGGTTACTGATCCTTCTATGCAAAAGTAGATAAGTTTTCTTAGACATATCATGATGTGGGTGGATAAAAAGAGGTGATGTGTATAAACGTTGCATCTGTACAGTACCGTTTGTGACATATATGTGGGTCTTTAGGGAAAAGGTAAATGTTGGCTCTGTCTACTGCAAACACTCAAAGGGAAGTCCATGTAGGACACGTGGATGGTAGGGCCTAATTATTGTTGGCTTATCCCCATGATTAGTATTCGCCTTTGTAGAGAGTAGATAATATCACTGTTCTTCTGAGTTGGAAAAGGGGTTAGGCTGCTTTCACACATCTGGTTTTTGCCGTCAGGCACAATCCGGCGAATACCGGATAAAACTGATCTGGCGCCGGATACGTGTTTATCCTCATTGAATTCTATTAGCGTCGGATTGTGCCTGATGCCCTTGTGTTTCATCTGGCGTGTGCCGGTGTCTGGCTGCTGGAAAGGACGCACAAGGGAACGTTTTTTGTTTTTTTTTGTTTTGTTTTTTTTTGTCAGAGGCAAAAAAAACGTACCGCGCCGGATCCGGCGTCATGCAGCGTGTTGTATAATGAAAACCTATGGGCGCAGGATCCGTCGTAATGCAGCATAAAACGCATTCCACCGACGGATCCGGTTTTTTTAACTGAACATGCTCAGATGTGTAAATTCCTTTCTGGTTAGAAAATATCTGTCTGTCGATGTCAGTCTCCCTCTCTCTTGTCTGTCGGTCTCTCCCTCTCACCCTGTCTCATACTCACCGATCACCGGCGTGGTGCTGCACGGCTGTCGCACTGCTCTGGTGGCTTCTACTTCTTTGAAAATGCCGGCTGCTCATTATTCCATCTCATATTCACTGCTTCCCCCTCCCACCGGTGCCTATGATTGGTTTGGTTGCAGTCAGACGTGCCCCCATGCTGAGTGATAGCTGTCTCACCGCAACCAATCACAGCCGCCGGTGGGCGGGTCTATATCGTGCTGTACAATAAATATTTTTAAAAAACGACGTGCGGTTTCCCCCCCCCAGTTTGATACCAGATAAAGTAAAGCCACACGGCTGAGGGCTGGTATTCTCAGGATGGGGAGCCCCTCCAGCCTAAACATATCAGCCAGCGGCCGCCCGGAATTGCCGCTTCCATTAGATACGATAGTCCCGGGAGTCTACCCGGCTCATCCCGAATTGCCCTGGTGCGGTGGCAATCGGAGTAATAAGGAGTTAATGGCAGTCCATAGCTGCCACTAAGTCCTAGCTAAGTGATGACAGGCATCTGAGACACCCCATTTCCCCCCCCATCACTAAACTGTAGTGAAAGACCACTTTATTAATCCCCAAATACCCGTCCAGGTTCGGCATAATCCACACGAGGTCCCACAACACTTTCAGCTCTGCTACATCGGAAGCTGAGAGGAGCGGCACTAGAGCACCACCGCTCGCTGTGAGCTCCACGGAGCAACTGAAAGGAGTCGCGCGATCAGCGGTGACATCACTCAGGTTACCCGTGGCCACAGCTGGATTCTGTAGAAACTGCTACAACGGATCCGGTTTTTTATTTTTACCGCGTCCGTCGCATCAGTTTTACCACAATCTGCGCCGGATCCGTTGCATCAGGCGCATACCGGATTCTGCCTGACGGCAAAAACCGGGTGTGTGGAAGTAGCCTTAGTGTGTCCTTACCGAGACTAAAATCGGCATCTAGTTTCAGGTCCACTTCTAATCTATGGAAAAGTTTAGGACCAGTAAACCATGTAGAGGTAATAAAGTGGTCACACCAACCATTGGTGCTTAAAGTCCTTTTCCGACAATGGCCAGCAACCCATAGTTAAAGGCTGGTTTCCATTATCTCACTGCAACTGCTAAATATTTCTGAACTATAACTTCTCCAAGCACAATAATTCCAGAGCAGAAACAACCCTGTAATCTCTCCCCCTCCAAAAAAAAAATGTTCTTGCATATACTACTTCCTTCCGACTGTCCTCCATGTAGAGAACATCTGGTTTACCTCTTCTTCTGGCCTATAAATCACTTGTAGCACTTCACCTAGAGAGCATCAGCGTTAAATCCTGTTGCTCGTAAGACACCAGTGAGGTGTCTCAAAAATTTATCACAGTTCGTTCTGCTTGACAAATCTTCATTCGTTAACCTCAATATGAAGTCCACCTGGGGTTACATTCTCACCATCCCTCTTTCGTCCAGGTCACTTAGCACTCTGTCTTAGATGCTAGATGTTCCTGGTTAAAGATTTGCACCTCTAAACCGAGTAGTTTATGTATCTGAACAAATGATGTTGCCCAGTCGCCAATCATTAGCTGGAGTGTAAAGATTCACTCGTATGTAGGAGACTTTGACATTCCCAAATAAGTGATCCATTCGATATCGATGCATCGTACCGGTTCTACATTCCTGGTGAAGTTTGTGATCAGCCATGTTTTTAATCACATTTAGTAAATTAAAATGACTTAAGAATTTGATCATGGGTTGAGTAAGGGCAAATACCATTGATTTTGGTCTTGCGTCAATGTCCGAAGTATATCAGCTTGATTATATGACTCATCGGTTCAACAAACCTGTTCTGTTTTGCTGAGGCTCGCATTTGCATCAAGAATTCTTTATGTCCATTCCATCATAGGATAAAACTGAATTCAGTGGCATGACCAAAAATGATGGTGCCCTTTAGTTACATTGGGGTCATAGGTTTTTCCATCATGATGTTTATCTTTTTGTAAGAAATATTAGTTACTATGTTTTCCAACTTTGTGGAATCTGGGATTAAGGTTCCTAACCTAAACATCAATGCTGATGTGGAGCTAACCCTACTTTAATAAAAGTTATACGGGTAGAGAGGTAGCAGTTGTAAATGTCGTAAAATGGCTTTGAGTCAGGGATGAATCTCGCAATAAATTTTAGAAGTGCTCCATGTTTCACTCAATCAAACATTTGGCCAGAAATAAGGTATTGCAGATGTCCGAAAGTTTCAATTTAGACCATTTTGGTCATAGTTGGATACACTTTTTGGAAGTCATTGGTGCAAATTACAGATGTGAATCTCAACAACAGAACCCTAGCCAATGTCACCGTTTGACCACAGATCAAAACAAGGCTCTTAAGTGGTTGTAACATACCGTATTTTTCAGTTTATAAGACGCCGCGGATTATAAGACTCATCCCAAATTTAGAAAAGGAAAATAGGAAAAAAAATTGAATGTTAAAATGAGGGGCCATCTTATAATCCTAGTATGTCTTAATCCTATTGCTTACCAGAGGGGAGCGCCGGTGGTGGAACAGCGCAGGAATGTCACAGGAGGCAGGGTCAGCGATGCTGAGGGCTCAGTGGAGGGGGTGTTGCGTCTCAGGAGGGGCAGTGGACGGAGGGCAAGCGGTATTGTGGCAACAGGGGTGTCACGGTGGCTGGCGCCATTGATCTGCTGGCGTGCTGCGGGGGTGTCACTGAAGTGGAGGACTTGGGAGGCTCACAGGACGGGGTGTCGCTGCGGCGGTGCACACCTGATCTGACTGCGAACGCCATTGAATCGCCTACGGTTGATGCGATGGACTTCAAGAAAACGGCCGCGAAGGGGGCGCGTGCACAGAAAGGTCCATCGCATCAATGCACCCACACCGCGACAACACTGCAGTATCGTCGACCCTGAATCATAAGACCTCGTTCCACCACCGCCGCCCCCAGTAAGCCATATCAGCATTGTTAGACACACCCCTATTTTACCACTGTTTTGGGGGAGAAAAAGTGTGTCTTACAATACGGAAAATACGGTATATATTATTCGTTTAGAAGATTTCATCCTTCACAGACAAATCTTACAAGAAACTTCTCATTTGAAGAGTTTAGTGTATGGTCATCTTGGCCTTGGTTAGCAATTTTTTCTCACAAAAAGGAGGAGAGGTGAAGATGATAGTAATATTTATGTCCCAGCAGAGACAATAGTTCTGACCACCTCGAGAATAGATGATCCCACTAGGGTTGGCCATAACATTGGTATTGTGCCCAAGAGGTAAGGGGGCCACGTCTACCTCCAAAGCAGGTGGGAATGTGCATCATGATGAGCTATTGGAATGCAAAGGGCCCATATACTGTTTTTGCACAGGGGCCCTTTTCTGTTTGTGTCTGCTCCTAGATCCTAACATGTCTTCAAAAATGTTTGCCCACTTTTGACCACCATTCATGACATATGTTGACTGTAATAAAGGACAGGCAAAAACTGAGGGAAAATTTTCAGATACGGCGGCTCGGTGGCTCAGTGGTTAGCACTGCAGTCTTGCAGCGCTGGGGTCCTGGGTTCAAATCCCACCAAGGACACCATCTGCAAGGAGTTTGTATGTTCTCCCCGTGTTTGCGTGGGTTTCCTCCGGGGTCTCCGGTTTCCTCCCACACTCCAAAGACAATACAGATAGGGACTCTAGATTGTGAGCCCCAATGGGGACAGCGTTGCCAATGTATGTAAAGCGCTGTGGAATTAGTAGCGCTATATAAATGAATAAAATTATTATTATTATTATTGATACGTCTATGTGGAATAGTTTTACAAAAATGATCTGAATGGTAAGTGATTTATCGCCTAAAAAAAAATCAGTTTTTTGAGGGGGGGGGGGAATAGTTTTTTTGCTGTGACAATTTTTTTATTTTTTATTTTGTCTAATCAAAATGTTTTAGGGCAAATTTCGGATAAAGGCCTACAAAACATGGTTTCAGAAGTCGTCCTATATATCACGTGTATGTGAGTGATTTATAATGGCTCTTGCCATAGCTTGCGTTGTAGGAGAGGCCTTTCTCCAGTGCCGAGGGGAAGTAGATTAACATATATAAACAGTCATTTTGACCCACACACTTCATTAGCCAAAGGGGCCAGAAACATTTTTGTGCTGCCTCAACAAGAGGCACTGAGGAAGCTTTTGTGTCTGGGCTTGTGAGGAAAGTGGGGGAGGGGGACCCAAAGCTTCACAAGATGGGTGAGGGGAAAAAAAAAAATCACACTTTAGTGAGGAAGAAGGTCAGAGGCCAACTGGAACAGCTGGGGTCCTATGTTGTATGTTTTTTCTTCCCTCCTTCAGGAATTAATCCCTCTTCTGAGGAATAAAATCTTTACTCACCGAAGGTGAACATATAAATCACTGAGCCGTGCGGCACCTTCCTGACCTTTCCTCAGACAATTATTTCCTGACCATAGAGAAGTTTAGCAGCTTTGCATGATTATAATTGCCGAGCATCCTCTTCTATGTTATGTATTGCTATGCACTATGAACTCTGCAGTGAAATAATGGGAATATGGACTTGTTTTTTGGAAAAAATGTTCCCACGATTTCCTGCTGTCTCTGTAAATTTAACTTTACCGTGTGGACTGGCCTCGCGTGAATACATGAGGAAATTGTATAAGTAGTACCTTTTTATATATTATTGTGTTAGTATGAGATGGAGCTCATTTTGCCCTGCAATACCGCCATCACACGTGATCTGGAGTCCGGGGGCAACATCTGGTCTATAGATTTGCCACTTAAATGGAATCTGTCACCAGATTTGGGCCTTCTAAACTAAAACAATAATAATATTTTTTTTATATAACTCCATTAATTCCACAGCGCTTTAGAAACATCAGAAACTCTGTCCCCATTGGGGCTCACAATCTAAGGTCCCTATTACTATGTCTTTTGGAGTGTGGGAGCAAACCAGAGAACCCAGAAGAAATCCACACAAACACGAGGAGAACATACAAACTCCTTGTAGATGTTGTCCTTGGTGGGATTTGATCCCAGGACCCCAGCGCTGCTAACCATTGTGCCGCCAGCACCTTGAGCAGCACCTGTGCTGCATTCCATGAAGGTGCACATTACCCCCTGAGTCCCCTCTAGACCCCTAATACCTTTATAAAATCTTCCACCTGGCATGTAAATTGTCCAATCCGGTCCGATGGGCGTCCTATACTGTGCCTCCTGGCCTTCCTTTTTCTATCCTACTGAGCTGATTGATGTGGATGACACCTCGGACGCCGTCCATATAGGCGGGCAAAATCTCCATATTCCCGGCTCTGTTGCGTAAAGAGCCAAAAATATAGGTGTGCTTGCGCGAACTGTCGAGTTCTCTGTACAGGCGCAAGATTTTGCCCATCGATGTGGATGAAGCAGGTGATGTCATCTACATCGCCGGGCAAAATCTCGCGCCTGCACAGAGAACTCACCGGTTAACGCAGGCCCACCTATGTTTTCGTCTCTGCCCACAACACGGCAGAGCGAAGTGCACCTGCACGAGCTGGGAAGTTGTTTGCACAGGCAGAAGATTTTACCCATCTACGTGGATAGCTTCCAAGGCGTCATCCACGTCAATCGGCTCAGGAGGACGGTAAAATGAGGGACAGGAGGCACAGAATAGGACGCCTATCGGACCAGACAATTTACATACCGGGCTGGAGATTTTTATAAAGGTATTTGTGGGGTGTACAGGGGGTAATGTGCACCTTAATAGAATAGCACAGGTGCTGCTTAGGATGCTAGTTTTTGTGTAGAAGGACAAAATATGGTGACCGGTTCCCTTTTAGGCCATGAGTCCATGGGAAAAATAACTGTGGATTTTGCTGCGGGCAAACCCGCAGATTTTCTAGATTTTCCATATAAATCCATGGGTTTACGCAAGTACAGACACTCCCCATGTTATCCTATGGGATTTGGGGAGTGCTGTATCAATGCTGCGGTATTTGCGGCTGTGGAAAATGCTGCAGATTTCCCGCAGCTGCACGTGACTGCATATCAATTATTCTTGCGGAATTCCTGCTTTTCCACTATGGAGATACAGGGCGGGAATTCCGCACGGTTTCCGTAGGTTTACTGCAACAATTCCGCAGAAATAACGCAGCAGTGGATATCTGCGGATTACGGGGAGTTGCTTCGTGAACCTGTGAAAATACGTGCAGAAAAGTCTGCAGGTACAATCTCCCGTGAGCACAAGCCCTTAATGTGTATACGCAAATGTATCATAGTATCATAGTTTTTAAGGTTGAAGGGAGACTCTAAGTCCATCTAGTTCAACCCGTAGCCTAACATGTTGATCCAGAGGAAGGCAAAAAAAAACCCAATGTGGCAAACAAGTTCCAATGGGGAAAAAATTTCCTTCCTGACTCCACATCCGGCAATCAGACTAGTTCCCTGGATCAATACCCTGTCATAAAATCTAATATACATAACTGGTAATATTAAATTTTTCAAGAAAGGCATCCAGGCTCTGCTTAAATGTTAGTAGTGAATCACTCATTACAACATCATGCGGCAGAGAGCTCCATAGTCTCACTGCTCGTACAGTAAAGAATCCTCGTCTGTGATTATGATTAAACCTTCTTTCCTCAAGACGTAGCGGATGCCCCCGTGTTCCAGTCGCAGGCCTAGGTGTAAAAAGATCTTTGGAAAGGTCTCTGTACTGTCCCCTCATATATTTATACATTGTGATTAGATCCCCCCTAAGCCTTCGTTTTTCCAAACTAAATAACCCCAAGTTTAATAACCTGTCTTGGTATTGCAGCCCACCCATTCCTCTAATAATCTTGGTCGCTCTTCTCTGCACCCTCTCCAGTTCAGCTATGTCCTTCTTATATATCGGTGACCAGAATTGTACACAGTATTCTAAGTGCGATCGCACTAGTGACTTGTACAGAGGTAGAACTATATTTTTTTCATGAACACTTATACCTCTTTTAATACATCCCATTATTTTATTAGCCCTGGCAGCAGCTGTCTGACACTGTCCACTAAAGTGAAGTTTACCATCCACCCATACACCCAAGTCTTTTTCTGTGTTTGTTTTACCCAGTGTTCTACAATTAAGTACATAATCATAAATGTTATTTCCTCTACCCAAGTGCATGACCTTACATTTATCTACATTAAACTTCAATTGCCACTTCTCAGCCCAATCCTCCAATTTACATAAATCTCCCTGTAATATAAAATTATCCTCCTCTGTATTGATTACCCTGCAGAGTTTAGTATCATCTGCAAATATTGAAATTCTACTCCGCATGCCCCCAACAAGGTCATTAATAAGTATGTTGAAAAGAAGTGGGCCCAATACTGACCCCTGTATACTTGTATGTACCCTGTATACTTGTACCCCTGTATAATGTATACTTAAGCCAATGTAGTATCCGCGATGTGAGGGCTCTTGCGTTTCCCAGCTTAATAAAGCCAAAGAACACTGGGGCTGATATGATTACTCACTGTGCTGCCTAATAAGAGTACCGCATGAATATTGTGCCATTACCACAGGATGTAACCACTGGGGTGCACTTACCAAAACCTCACTATCTACACTTAAGATGACCCAGTCTATATGAGATTTCTTTGGTTCTTTTGATTGTTCTCCTTGACTTTAGTTGACTACTGTTGCAAATGACATATGACTAGTGATGAGCGAACTGTATGGTATTTGAGTGTTCTGTACTCGTAACAAGCATTTCGAAACCTTGGTGCTGAATACGTGTTTGAATTGCCCATTAACTTCCATTAAACTCCGTAAACGAGTATCGAGCACCCAAGTTTAGCTATGACCAAATAATATAAAATCTCTATGTCCTGCCGCCACAATCCTAGTGTTTGGGGTCGTGAAGAAATCCAGAAGGGGATGGATTTCTGCCAAATGTCAGATAAGGGTTATGGCCACTTGTGTAACAACCCCAATCAATATAATTGCCTCTGTGGCTTTGCCAACATTGCGTCCTTATGTATGGCCACAAGAACCCAAAGCCTTAAACATCTGCTAGTAGTTTCTGGTTGCTTTTGTGTTGGATGTTTTCATAATGTCCTACCAAAATCAGAGTGGACAATGGATGAGGAAGTGTTTGTTTTTTGGTATTTTATTATTTTTTTTTAATTTTTTTTTTTTTTTTTCTTACAGTATCAGAAGTCCCTGTGTAAATGAATTGTTATACATCCACGGTGACTCAGTGGTTAGCACTATTGATTTGAACGACTGGGGTTCTGGGTTCCCTTCAAGGACAAAATCTACAAGGAGTTGTATATGTTCTCCCCATGTTTGCATGTTTCCTCTTGGTTCTCTGCTTTCATTCGCACCCTCCAAAGACATACTGATAGGGAATTTAGATGTGAGCCCCAATGGGCTCGTGGCATTAGTGGCGCTATAGAAGCAAGTAAAATAAGTATCGTTAAGCTGGACTTACACATGAGAGATGTTGGCCCGATTGTTCATTCGGTAGACTGTTATTTTTCACAATTTCCCCATACCTGAATGTTCGGCCAACCGTTCATGAGTTTTCCATATGGAGACCCGAAAAAGTTGCTACCAGACATGTTTTCTGAAAACGAAAGGACCTGTGAAAATTCCAAAGGCCGATCCTTCTCTCCACCAATATCATGTTGCGAGCGTCAGGAGGCACCCATACATATTAGATGGCCAACTGGTCCCGTCGAAATGAATGGGTTCTGTCCACTTTTACCTTGCATTTATGGGGGCGATTTGGGTCCTCTTACATGGGTATATGGAATGCCAGTACAAGCGTCTATCAATGATCAGCTATAGTTAATAGTGATAGGTGAATAGTGTTCGGGTTATACTTACTGAGCACTATTCCATTATTCGTCCCGAAAAACAAAATGCTCCATTTCCTCGTTGACTTGCATTAAGTTTATTCATGATGAATACCAGAATAACACTTTGAGATTTGTTACGAATAATCCAAACACAAATAGTTACTATTCACTCATCACTAATAGTTTGATTGCACTAAGTATTTATTACAGTGGAGAATGATTGGAAATGATTATTTCCCTCATGTTTAAATAATTCTCAAACTAAGGTAATGACCACCTGGTAACTGGCTTAAAGAGCTGATATCCTCAGTTTCTTGACTTTTAGAATCTGTGCTAATTGACCCTGACCAAAACTTGTCTTTTGTGTGAACTCAAGTAGAAGGGGGTAAACCGGTCAGTCATGTCATATTTGCATTAAACATATGCAGATGTATGCGGCATGGACCTAGCTAGCCACCTCCTATGAGATGCACCTTGGTGACAACGTTATCTTTTCAAAACATATTTTCTGCGTTTGTCAATGACACTGTATAAAGATAACAGGAAGTGTTCGGTAATGGAGGTCTGGGTGATAGTGATGAACATACAGTACAGACCAAACGTTTGGACACACCTTCTCATTCAAAGAGTTTTCTTTATTTTCATGACTCTAAAAATTGTAGATTCACATTGAAGACATCAAAACTATGAATGAAAACATGTGGAATGAGTGGAATGAAATACTTAAAGTGGGAAACAACTGAAAATATGTCTTATATTCTAGGTTCTTCACAGTAGCCACCTTTTGCTTTGATTACTGCTTTGCACACCCTTTGCATTCTCTTGATGAGCTTCAAGAGGTAGTCACCGGAAATGGTTTTCCAACAGTCTTGAAGGAGTTCCCAGAGATGCTTAGCACTTGTTGGCCCTTTTGCCTTCACTCTTAGGTCCAGCTCACCCCAAACCATCTCGATTGGGTTCAAGTCTGGTGACTGTGGAGGCCAGGTCATCTGGCATAGCACCCCATCACTCTCCTTAGTCAAATAGCCCTTACACAGCCTGGAGGTGTTTGGGGTCATTGTCCTGTTGAAAAATAAATGATGGTCCAACTAAACGCAAACTGAATTGTTTCCGCACTTCTTCCTTGCCTCTTCCACAACTTTTACCTTGCCCCTTCTACACCTCTTCCTCGCCCCATGTGCATTTGAAACTTTGCGCCACCCAGAATATTTACCAACATATTTACCAGGAGTCCAAGAAGTCTTTCCTCCTTTTTTTATTATTTTTTCTCTTTTCTTTGTAGCTTCATGAAATACTTGACTGGTATGGTCAAATCCTGGAAAACTCCTTCCTTTTTTTTTTTTTTTTTTTTTTAAGGTAATCTCTTTTGGGTCAAAATAACGCCCCCCAAAAACTCTGAACTGCCACACAGAGCTCATTCAGACATTAAATTTTTCACGTACGAGAGAAACCAACCAGGTTTCTTCATTGACTTTTATCAGTATCATTTGTGTGCTGTCCGCCGCTTTTCACAAACCTACAGACTTTGACATTGTGATCCTTGTTGGACATGTCTGAAATTTTTGTGTGGACCGCTAGGTCGTCAAAAAATTACAAAAATGTGAACAACCCCTTTCACTATTCTAGGTATGAGTTCCGTCAGTAAAAAAAAAAGGTTAGCACGTAGTATATTAAAAACTGACGTCTGAATGAGAACTCAGACTATATTCACACATTAATGGGTTATCCAAATTTTATTATCAGACAGCACACAAATCCATAGAGTTGAATGGATCTATTCGACATCCATGAAAATAACGGATCAGACTGAGATTAGATAGCCTCAGAGCAGGGCCTATTCTAATCTGATCGGACATAAGTCATTGGAGATCTGAAAAACACTGATGCAAATTGGAAGGCTTCCGCTTTTGCTCCAGTGTTTCACGGATCTTTTGCTTAAGGAGGTTGTCCACTATTTTTACATTGATGACCTATCCTCAGAATAGTTAATCAGTGCCTGATTGGCCGGGATCCAAAACCTGACTCTCCCACCGATCAGCTGTTCTCAGTGTCGGCGGAAGCAGCAGGCAGTTGGAAATGCTCAGTTCCGTAGCTGCTCCATCAACTGATGGCGGCCGCGGACGGGTACAGCACATCCACCTCTCAGATCAATAGGAGGCAGATGTGCAGTACCCAGCCACGGTCGCTATCAGAAGACTGAGTAGCTCCGGAACTGAGCATTTCTGGCTGCCAGGACAGAGAGAATCATAGAATCATAGAATATTAGAGTTGGAATGGACCTCCTGGGTCATCTAGTCCAAACCCCTGCTCAAAGCAGGATTCACTAAATCATCCCAGACAGATGTCCGTCCAACCTCCTTTTAAAGACTTACATTGAAGGAGAACTCACTACCTCTCGTGGCAGCCTGTTCCACTCGTTGATCACCCTCGCTGTCAAAAAGTTTTTTCTAATATCTAATCTGTGTCTCCTCCCCATCAGTTTCATCCCATTGCTTCTAGTCTTTCCTTGTGAAAATGAGAATAAAACTGATCCCTCTACATTGTGACAGCCTTTGATATTTGTAGACAGCTATTAAGTCTCCTCTCAGTCTTCTCTTTTGCAAGCTAAACAATCCTAAATCCTGTAACTGTTCCTCATAGGACATGGTGAAGCTGATCGGCGGGGGCGGGGCGTCGGACCCTGGCCAATTAGACATTGATGACCTATTCTAAAGATCAATATAAAAGTAATAGACAACCTCTTAAGCTGCTTTCACACATCCGGTTTGAGCCGTGCGGCTCAATCCGGCTGTGAAACCTATGCAACGGATGCGGTGAAAACACCGCATCCTTTGCATACGTTTTTTACATGCGGCCCGTCCGGTTTTTGCCGCTTGCGGCATGCTACTGGGCATGCGCAGTGGCAAAAACCGCATGTGGCGGCCGGATGCGGTTTTTGCTGCATCGCGCTGCATTCGGCATCCATAGGGATGCATTGGGAAAAACGCCGCAGCGGCTGGATGCTGCGCGATGCAGTTTTTTATGCCGCACAAAAAAACGTGCCAGGTAACTTTCCATCCGGCCGCCGCAGCGGCTAAATCTGGCGCATGCGGCAAAAAACGGACGGAACGCAAGGCCATGCGGCACAATGTGGCACTATTTAATGTCTATGCAGGAAAAACGCAACCGGCAACAAAAAAAAAACGGTTGCGTTTTTCCTGCAAAGTGCCGGATTGTGCCGCATAGCAAAAACCGGATTTGTGAAAGCAGCCTTAAAAATATTATTCCACTCTATCTTTTTGTTGGCTTGGGAACCAAAATGCCCATTCAGGAAAACAAAGATGGATACAACTATGATGACAGCCAAGAAAAAAAAAAGTAATCACGGATAGTACAATTCATACGGATGTGTGATTGCAGCCTAAGCCTATGTATGATGCGTGTATATCCTCCAGAAATATTCATTCATGATTTACTAGAGTTGACTTGATAGTGTCGACTGTAAATTTTATTCAGGATCCTAGTAGACTCTTGGTTTCTTGGTTTTTGTAAATTGCTCATTACCTGTAAGTGCACGTCTGAACCATTTGCGCAGAGATAATCCACATTTTGTATAATCACTTATACTGAAGATTTTGCAATCGTGCACTAGGGCTTGGATGTCCAGAATTAATTAATCACCTCCTCCCCCGAGCAGACAATAGGTGTTTGCTTGTCCTAGAGGTATTTCCTGGGTCAGGTCAGGATGGATAAGGGATTTGAGTGTTTAATGAAAAAACACAACTTCCCCCACCCCCACTCACACACACATTTTCTTAGGGGACTAGTTAATCACTGATGGTTTTGGGGAGATTCCAAGATGTAATTAGTCACTAGCAATTAAATGATATTCATCCCAGCATGCATGTAAATAATTTGGAAAATTGGAACTTTCAAGTCTTACCCAACCAATTTGTATGGCACATTGTACTGTCTCTCTATAGACCTATTTGGATAAATGCTGGAATTTTGGTAATTAAATTAATGATTTACAATATTTTAAAATGGTAAATTTGCATGTTTTGGGGTTTATATATTTATTTAGTTTGTTTTTATATTTTTCACGATTTTGATATTCTTAATTTTTTTGGTTCTCTTTAAGAGGATGGCCACTACTTAAACATTCATGGCCTATGCTTAGGATAGGTCATCATCGTCTGATCTGCCGTTGTCCGACTAGCTGCTTTGGATGCTGCTGGAAATACTCCGTTCTGGAGCCGCCAAGTCAACTGATATTGGCCGAGTAGTGCACATCCACCTCCCATTTTAAATCAATTGGAGGTGGATGTGCCATACATGGCCACGGCCGCTATCAGTTGACAGAATAGCTTCGGAACCGAGCATTTCCGACCGCCTGCTGCCAACACCGGCACTGAGAGCAGCTGATCGTTGGGGGTGCAGGGTGTCTGCTTCCGGCCGATCAGACATTGATGACCTGTCCTATGACTGTGCCCACGGGACAATGTACCCATGGACTTTGCCGCGGAAATCCCATGGATTTATCTGGATTTTCCAGATACATCCGCAGGTTAACTCAAGTACAGACAATCCCCATGTTATCCTATGGAATTTGGGGAGTGCTGTGTCTATGCTGCGGTATGTGCGGCTGCGGATGTCCCGCAGCCACATGTAGCTGCATGTCAATTGTTCCTGCGGAAATATCTGCGGATGTCCAGCCTTTCCACTATGGAGATACAGGGCGGGACTTCCGCAAGCATTTCCGCACTTGTCCCGCAGATTTACCACAACAAAAATGCTCAAATCCCCCAGCAATGGATAGCTGCGGATTCCAGGGAGCAGCTGCGGGAAACCTGCGGACAAGCCTGTGGCAAAGTCTGCGGGTACATTATCTCGTGGGCACTTAGCCTTAGGAGAGGCCATCAATGTAAAAGTAGTGCCAACCTCTTTAAAAAGTGGGGATGTCACAAAGCGCAAAAATATAATTGAAAGTAAGAAATGTTGAAATTGGAGGTCATTTCCAGTAGGTAAAATTTCTGCTATAAATGTGAATATTTTTAGTCCGACTCATTGGAGACTGATGACAAAGTAACCATAAGTATAAAAAAAAAAAAAGTAAAATACAGCTTTCTAAAAATATTTTTATTAATCTTATTAAAACATTAATTTAAGAAATCTAAACTAATGAAAGGTCATCTGCACAAGCTAGAAACATTGATTGTTGGTGAAATAATTCACCAGCCGATCATTCAACCAAGCCAGACACATTTTGGTCCATATCATTCATTACAGTCCAAAGTGTCCAAAATGTTCAATAACAGCAGATGGAAGGAGGACCAATGTTTTTGAGCACATTATTGACTTTGTTTTGGACAATGATGGTGTGCCATCCGTCAGCTTAATGATCGTTGTTGAATTTCACTTGTCGAAAGATCGTTAAGGCTGAAATCCTTCATTTTGATTAACTGGCCGTACGAGGCTGTAGGGTCAATTATCATTGGACTGACGGCTCTCGCTTCTGATTCCCTTGCTTGGATGGGAAACATCTGTCAACATTTTATCTCCGTGCCAAATAAAAGGAACAGTCAACCTCCTGATCGTATTGTCTCCCAACCAATCTGTCGGGCAGTATTCTGTAAGCCCCCATATACTGGTCTGCTAATCCCACCGAAATTGGCAGACTTTTATCTAACATGCATGAGGGGCCTTAAGTCCGGGTTCACATAGTGTCTTGCCTTTCCATTCATGACCCGTCAGAATCCCGTTTATTGGCTCCTGAACTGAGCCATTAAGCTTAATGGGGCAAACAGAACCAAACCATTTGGCTTTCTTCTGGCGGTGTCCGTCTTCTTAGTGAAACACAATAGCTTTGTTAACAAATTTGCCTCTGTCTCATATGATAAATTTTTAAGTTTTTTCCAGTTTTAGTGACCATTCAATGTGAGGCCGCTTTCACACTGCGTTGTGATCTCCATTCAGTGATCTCATCAGGGCTTCAGTCTGAAATTCAGTCAGGCCCCTTTCACGTTTTGTTCTGACCTCCGTTCAGTCCCATTGTTGGTCCCATTGGTGCTTCCGTCCGAACCCTCCCACAAAACTGGTTTCGGACGCATGCACCGACGGGGCCATTGACTATAATGGTGCAGAAGGAGTTATTGTGTGCTCTGTCTTGCACCATTTTCTGGAGTATACGCTTTGTAGAGGCGGACACCCAGTTGTAGTAGATAGCGTGTGGGTGTCTGCCTCCAGTAAGCGTATACTCATGAAAATGGTGCATGACAGAGCACATGGTGACTCAGTCTGCACCATTATGGTCAATGGACCCATGGGCACATGCGTCCGAAACATGTTTTGCGGGAAGGGGGGGGGGTCGGCCAGAATCCCCGACGGGACCAATGAACAGGGAGAGGAACGCAGTGTGAAAGGGGCATGGCTGAATTTTTATTTTCGAGGATTCAGATGAGTACCAGGAGTTAAGAACAGGGGCACAGACCTCATGTGAACCTGGCCTTATATGTTCGGAAAGCTAATGTTTGGTCCTATTGAGTTATTGGCAGTTTTCATCTCCTATGACATATTTATGATATTTTTTTTTGCCGATTTTAGTGGTTGTATTGAAATGTTTCTTGTACATTCAGACATTTTTCTGCCTTTCCACATGACCTAACGACAGGTTTAACCCTGTGATTTTTGATGAGTAAAATATAAACATTCTGCTTTCCTGTCATTGAAAGGGGATTAAAAGGTGTTACGTGGCTGAGTGCTTCTGCTTTATTCCTGCTCTAATATGTGGGAAACTTCTGACCCCATCCTTCCAGTAAGGTTTTGGGATTAGGGTACCCACAGGCCTTTTTTTTTTTTTTTATGCTTCAGGAAGTAAAAGGGAAAAATTTAACTAGGCCCCATTGGTGTTTCCATAGAAACCAGCCAGTGCCTGCTGCTTAGAGCCATTCACTACCTTTTGTCCTAGTTAGGCTTTGTTTAAGGCCTTTATGGCTAAATCTCCATCAACATCAGCTTAACTAAAGTTTGCATCTCATGCTTTGCTCAATTTGCATTTGAAAGTGTCCATGTTTTCTACTTTTTTTTTTTTTCCCCCTCTCTTGAGCCCTCTATTTGTTCGAAACATGATGCCTCAGATTTCCCTCACTTTTTATTACCAAGTATTACTACCATATGATGTGGGAAAAAAATAATAATGATCTAAAACGACTGTATATACACGTGCGTGCGTCGTTTTGTTATATACTCTATACACATTCTAAAAGTGAGTATGTGGCGCCCCTGCGACTTCAGGCACCACAGGGTACTGCACCTCACCCGAGGTGCAGTATTCATCTCGGATGCGGAAGAGGTCATCACCAGTAAACCACCAGAACATATCCAACACATAACATGGGGGCTCTTCCACTGGGACTGGGCAAGGGTAGGAGACGGGGGTGGTCATCATGAGGTATGGGACCTCTTGCCCACTAGTTCAGCAACCCGGGAGGCGGGGCACCTGCAGGGGAAGTTAAGAGCCATCTCACACACCTCAGTTAGCACCAGGCGAGAGTCCGCGCCGGGTCGGACTCAGGAATAGACATCAGAGGTAACAAGAATAGAAAGGGGCCCGGGGTCAGGAGTTGGAGGCTCGACCCGGGTTCTTAGGAAGAAGGGAGATCCCAAGGTCTGTGGGGAGTGCAGCAGGCACCCGTGACCCGTTCTACGGTCTAGGAGCTGGGGTGGAAGGAAGACACCCCCCCCCCCCCCCCAGAAAGGACACAGAAGGAAACACCGGTCTTGACCTCTGAACTATCCAGGATCGGCTGGAGCCCATCACAGCGGAGCACGGCACCCCAAAGGCGGTGTAATATCAGTGAGTAGAGTAAAGAACTTTGACTGCAACCGCTGTGTAGTCCCATCACTGCCGGCGCTCCCATCGTCGCACCCCAGTGCCATAGGCGACTACTACTCCCAACATCCTCCCTGGGGCCTGAGCTCTGCTTGTGGAGAGCTGTACCAACTGAGCTGCGTTATCATCTGCCCCAGAGAGAAGACCTCCCACAGCGGCGGCTAATACTGGCCGCACACCACAGGTGGCATCACTAAGACATTCTCCACATCCCCCCCCTATTATTGACACCGCCGGGGTCACGGAATCCGGCCAGGCTGCTGTGACCTCCCTAACCTACAGTGGCCCGGTGACTAGTAACCCCCCCTCCCCCCAAGACCCTGCGGGCGCATCAAGTACACCCTCACATTTTTGTTAAAATATTTTATATTATCTTTTCATGGGACAACACTGAAGATCTGACCCTGTGATGCAAGTGGCACAGTGTCAGTGTGCAGCTTGTATAACAGTGTAAATTTGGTGTCCTCTAACTCAGCACACAGCCATTAATGTCTAAACCACTGGCATTAAAAGTGAGTGTACGCCTAAGTGAAAATGGCCAAATTGTGCCCAAAGTGTTAATATTTTGTGTGGCCACCATTATTTTCCAGCAGTGTCTTAACTCTCTTGGGCATGGAGGTCATTAGAGTTTCACTGGAGCCACTGGATCTCCTTCATGACGACATCACGGAGCTGGTGAATGTTACAGACCTTGTTCTCCTCCACCTTCTGTTTGAGGAGGCCCCACAGATACTCCATAGGGTTTAGGTCTGGAGACGCTTGGCCAGTCCAGCGCCTTTACACTCTGTTTCTTTAGCAAGGCAGTGGTCATCTTGATGGTGTGTTTTGGGATCGTTATCATGTTGGAATATGAAGGGATCGTGCTCTATTTCACTATGTCACAGTACATGTTGATATTCATGGTTCTCTCAATGAACTGTAGCTCCCAACAGCCGGCAGCACTCATGCAGCCCCAAACCATAACACTCCCACCACCATGCTTGACTGTAGGTAGGACACACTTGTCTTTGTACTCCTCACCTGGTTGTTGCCATGCACGCTGAAAACGTCTGCCCCAAATAAGTTTATGTTGATCTCATCAGACCACAGGACATGGTTAAATTAATCCATGTCCTTTTAGTCTGCTTGTCTCCAGCAAACTGCAGGCTTCCTTGTGCATCATCTTTAGAAGAGTCTCCCTTTTTGGAAGCAAGCCACGCAGACCAATGTAATGCAGTGTGCGGCGTATGGTCTGAGCACTGACAGGCGGAACCCCCACCCCTGTAACCTTTGCAGCAATGCTAGCAGCATTCATACATCGATTTTGAAAAGACAACCTTTAGATATGACGCTGAGCACATGCACTCAACTTTTTAGTCGACCATGGCAAGTCCTATTCTGACTGTCTTGTTAAACTGCCGTATGGTCTTGGCCATCTCAGTTTGAGTGTTGGCATTCTTATTATAGCCTTGGACATCTTTCTGTAGAGCAACAGTTCTTTTTTTTTTTTTTCCAGATCCTCAGAGAATTCTTGCCATGAGGAGCCATGTTGAACTTCCAGTGACCAGTATGAGTTTGTGAGAGAGCATACCGAATGTAACACACTTGCTCCCCATTCACACCTGAGACCTTGTAAAGCTAATGAGTTACATGGCATCGGGGAGGTAAAATGGCTAAATGGGCACAATGTGGCCAGCGGTTTAGACAATGGCTGTGTTGAGTTATTTAGAGGACACCAAATTTACCCTGTTATACAAGTTGCACACTGACACTGTATATTGTATCACAGGACCAGATCCTCAGTGGTGTCCCCTATAAAGATATAATAAAATATTTAGAAAAAAATGTAAGGGGTGTACTCACTTTCATTGCATACTGTATATTTTACAAAAACGCACCTCAATCTATTAAATAAAATGAAAAGAAACAATTTGCCAGGGTACTGTATGTCTTGCCTTAACTTTCCAATTATAGGTGCCAACGTAATGTGACCATAGCATTTCATGTTGTGTTCTCACTTGTCAGGGAAAGAGGTGTAAAGATTTAATCTTGAAGGAAATCAGATCTTCCAACCTCCTTAGATACCTCCAACAGCAAAACCCTTTCAACCTAAAGCAAAAAAATAAAATTTGTAGATGTACCAATTGTGTATGATGGCCAGTATGTATGTGCCCTTCATTATTTATACTATACACCATGATCATTAAAGGGCATTGCATGGTGGCGTACAGTAGGGCAGTGTGGCCGTGTACTCTTTACCCTATTCTGTGAAGCAGAACATGGTTAAACATTATCCGAGGTTTACAGGATAAGAGTTGATGACTGGTTATATGTAATCTGAGTTAATAAAGTATTATGGTGTTTAGTGAAACAGAAATCCTCAGTTTAATCGGCCACAGCGATAAGGTGCCTATAAAGGTTAGCGTTGCAGTTCAGGAATGTTTTTCGTAAAGGTTCTACATACATGGGTTTAATGTAATATCGTCCTATAAGGTAAATTGTAGAGGTGAATAGAATCTTATCTTTTGCTACCATAATAGTTTTTAGGCCCGACAATTTGTGCAGTCTTCAATTTCACTGAATAGGTGGCAAGCTTCTGAGCTCTGGGGTCCCCCTCTTGCGCTCTGGGGTCCCCCTCTTGCGCTCTGGGGTCCCCCTCCTGCGCTCTGGGGTCCCCCTCCTGCGCTCTGGGGTCCCCCTCCTGCGCTCTGGGGTCCCCCTCCTGCGCTCTGGGGTCCCCCTCCTGCGCTCTGGGGTCCCCCTCCTGCGCTCTGGGGTCCCCCTCCTGCGCTCTGGGGTCCCCCTCCTGCGCTCTGGGGTCCCCCTCCTGCGCTCCGAGGTCTCCCCTCCTGCGCCCCGAGGTCCCCCCTCCTGCGCCCCGAGGTCCCCCCTCCTGCGCCCCGAGGTCCCCCCTCCTGCGCCCCGAGGTCCCCCCTCCTGCGCCCCGAGGTCCCCCCTCCTGCGCCCCGAGGTACCCCTCCTTAATTGTTGAATGCTCATGCCGTATAGGGCACATGCACACTCACATCCTCTGCCCTCTTCAATACCGCGGGAGCGCGAGCGGTCACAATAGCACACAGCAGGAGCATTCGACAAGTTAGAAGAAAAGAACAGTGTCTTCAATAAAATGTCACCGGAGTTGGTAGCATGCGCTGATTCCGACACCATTTAATGAAAAGTTCCCATAATACGTCAAAATTCTACTGCGCATGCGCCGGCCATAACTAAAAAGGCAGCAACGGAGTGGGGAAATTTACATAACTGCCAGCCAAGCACACTAGGGAGGAATATTTGCACAAGACCTGACCCACCTATTACCGCCTCAATGCTCAAGCCACTTCACCAATGACATAATTTCTGAAGGTTTGATAAAGGATTTTTCTGCAATCAAGCCTCGGATCTCTAAACTGAGGGTATGATTTGATTCAGCATCCTAGCGCCAGTAATGGCACTGCCTGTCCTTTTAAATTTGAAAAACCTGCTGGTTGGTTCCCTTTAAGTATCGTTATGCCTCTGGGGTGTGTACAGAATAACATTTTAGTCTCGCCTGGAATTTGGTTTGCCAGAAGCGTAGGTGTTCACATTAAAACTTGCTTGGCCCAAGTTAGAAAAAAAACTCTTTTAAACAGTGATTTTTTTTATTTTTTTTTTTTTTTTTTTTTAGTGCTTTTGTTTTTCCATCTGTTGATTTGTAAGGATTTTACAAACACATAATATGAGAAACTCCTTTTTGTTTGGACCGAAACAAGGAAATACCTCTTTAGGATGAATGTGTGACGCCCCTGGACTATCAGGTCATCACACAGTATTGTACAATCTGCCCTCCCGTACAATATCCACCTTTTTCTTGGTTATGGGTCCCCAACTACATGGTGTTGCCTACATCAGCTAATTAAAGTCCTAGGTACACTCTGCACCACACCCACCAGTGGACGGCCTGAGTGGAATAGGGCCGCCCACTTGGGGGGTTGGTTAGAGGAGGTCTGGAGTGTCAGTAGTAGAGAGTTGAGTGTTTTGGAGGTGAAAGAGAGGTCAGGAGCTGGGCTCCTAGGAAGCCATCTAGGTAGCAGACGGTGGTCTGGGCCTACAGAAGTTGGACCCCCGGTCACAGGGGATCGTGGCAAGGGGCACAGAACTGTCGAGGACAGCCGGCGGCCTTGCACCATCTCCGGGCTGGGACCAAGGCACGACTGGGTACGTGGACCCGAAGTCAAGGAGTAGCTTCAGGCAACCTGACAATTTACCCGACAAGAACGGAGCTTTCAAGATCCGCTCTCCACCTGCTCCAAAATCGGGGTACTAGCGCAACGAGGGAGATAGTACTTTCCAACAAAACGGTCCAGAAAATTCCAAGCGTGAACCCTGAGAGCAAGCTCCCACACTTAGCCATAGTGGGAAGCGGGACCCGACAAGTCCGTACTACCGGGACCAACAGAGGTGAACTTAGTGCCAGGAGGCAGGTCATTGATCACCAGGCAGCACCATTGGGGACAGGACCCAAACTAGCTCTCCTCAGCGGCAGTGGTATTCAGAACTTTGGTTTATCCAGTTGTCTGTGTCGGCTTAATCGACTGAATGAAAACGAAAGTGACCCCCTTCGCACCCAACGGCACTCCCCCCTCACCATCACAGAGTCCCGGGGCATCCCCCCCCTACCCGTGGAGGGTTTGAACACCTGGCTGCCCCATTCCATCACCCCCAGGTACTCCCAACTGCAGCGGTGGTACTCCAAATTAACACATACCACGGGTGGCGTCACAAACTCTAACACAATTCCCTGTAAATACCCCCTTCATTTGAGTGGCCGAACGACCCCCGGGTCCGGAGACCCCTCGAGCCACCGCGGATCCGAGCAGCTCGGCTGCTGGCGTGGGGGTGGCACATATCAGACTTGACCGTAAGGACGCAGTTTGACAGCCGTATATCTCGGACAACCATCACATTGTAGTGCTCGGCCTGGCTGGCGGCTCTCCTGACCTGAGCATCTTATGGATAGAGTTCAGCGAGTACCTAACTATTCGTACTTGCTATATTCATAACGAGTACTGTACTACTTATGTATACATTCCGAATAGCATGTGCAATGTAAGTCAATGGGGGAAACTTGCAATGTAATGAGTAACCCGAATTCCGCACTCTTCACATTTGGGTTACTCGTTACATTGCGAGGTTTCCCCATTGACTTGCATTGCACACGCTATTCGGAATGAATACGCAAGTATTAGACAGTACTCGTTATGAGTATAGCGAGTACGAATAGTTAGGTACTCGCTCAACTCTAGTTGGGGAGCATTTCTATGCAGCTGTTCTGATCAGGAGAGCCGCCGGCCAGTCCGAGCATTATGATGTGATGGTCATCCGTATAATACAGCCATCTGACTGCTCCACAAGTATGAGTTGTCCAATGTGAATACTGATTCTTTACCTAAGAAATGTCTTCCAATGAAATATATCAAGTGACAATGCACAAAAGCTTTGGATCAAATTTTACTTTAGACAAGTGGGTATTTCCGACTTTTTTAATATAATGGTTATGCTCACTTGAGGACCTTTACCGCTCTTCCTACCGACCTAGACTACATCATGACGCCAGATCTGGCATTGCTTATTTTTTTTTTACAAATGTCAGCACCATATGGCGGTGTTATGTGAGCATTGAGTGACGGTGTTATGTATCTACTGTTGAGACAGTATTCATCTCAAACCAAGGTGTTCTACAAAAAAAAAAGGACTGTCGTAAAAATGGCACCAAAAATACTATCTATCCTTATGGTTGAGCTGTTCCCGGATTGCTGTCCTGGTGTTTTATAGAAGTAGCCCAGAGCAGGTCTGAAATTAAATCCTCTCCTGTGTCCAACCTACCACCCGAGCATCATCATTTACATCAATTGCCTTGAGCAAGAATTTGATCTCTTAAGTTAATTTTCCCAGCGTCTCCCCTGTCACAAGGAGAACAACAACAGATTAAATAAGGCTCTTCTCTAGATTGTCAGAAAACCTGCAGCCGGCAATAACCGTAAGCGATCGGCCGTGTAACGTATAAGAAATGCTGGCATTTAATGTCATTAAACAATAAAAATGGGCTTGTTTGGCATCTCCGGCCCATCTGACCTCGTTTAGGGCCATTCCCGTAATGGCCCCATTATGGGTGTAACAGGGTTATTCACTTATTTAAATCATCTAAGGGTCTGCTCCGAAGCTTAATGTTTTATGGCCGTATAAACCAGCATAAAAGGGAAAGCTGCATCACTCACTCTCTAAACTCTTAAAGATGAAGAGCGAAAAATAAAAATAAAAAAAATCTTTAACAATGCAAACTAGCTTGTAAAACGCTTCTCGGATTAGAATAGTTCCCTAGCAACATATTACCTTTTGGAAAGCTTCTTGTTAGAACTGTCAATTGTCATCCAGATGAAAAGCGCCATTATTACTGTTATCTATTTCTTTTTATTTATATCCTGGCGGTAACATATTCTGCAGCACTATACAAAAAAAAAATAAAAATAAAAAAAATAATATAAGTTTGGACACACCTTCTCATTCAAAGAGTTTTCTTTATTTTCATGACTCTGAAAATTGTAGATTCACATTGAAGGCATCAAAACTATGAATTAACACATGTGGAATGAAATACTTAACAAAAAAGTGTGAAACAACTGAAAATATGTCTTATATTCTAGGTTCTTCAAAGTAGCCACCTTTTGCTTTGATTACTACTTTGCACACTCTTGGCATTCTCTTGATGAGCTTCAAGAGGTAGTCACCGGAAATGGTTTTCCAACAGTCTTGAAGGAGTTCCCAGAGATGCTTAGCACTTGTTGGCCCTTTTGCCTTCACTCTGCGGTCCAGCTCACCCCAAACCATCTCGATTGGGTTCAGGTCTGGTGACTGTGGAGGCCAGGTAATCTGGCGTAGCACCCCATCACTCTCCTTCTTAGTCAAATAGCCCTTACACAGCCTGGAGGTGTGTTTGGGGTCATTGTCCTGTTGAAAAATAAATGATGGTCCAACTAAACGCAAACCGGATGGAATAGCATGCCGCTGCAAGATGCTGTGGTAGCCATGCTGGTTCTGTATGCCTTCAATTTTGAATAAATCCCCAACAGTGTCACCAGCAAAGCACCCCCACCCCATCACACCTCCTCCTCCATGCTTCACGGTGAGAACCAGGCATGTAGAGACCATCTGTTCACCTTTTCTACAAAGACACGGTGGTTGGATCCAAAGATCTCAAATTTGGATTCATCAGACCAAAGCACAGATTTCCACTGGTCTAATGTCCATTCCTTGTGTTCTTTAGCCCAAACAAGTCTCTTCTGCTTGTTGCCTATCCTTAGCAGTGGTTTCCTAGCAGCTATTTTACCATGAAGGCCTACTGCACAAAGTCTCCTCTTAATAGTTATTCTAGAGATGAGTAGGTGTGTCCAAACTTTTGGTCTGTACTGTGTGTGTGTGTGTGTGTGTGTGTGTGTGTTATATATATTTTATTTTTTTTTTTAATTATTGTAACTAGAGTTGAGCGATTAGCTAACTACTCGTACTCGCTATACTCATAACCGGTACTGTCTAATACTCGCGTATTTGTTCCGAATAGCGTGTGTAATGCAAGTCAATGGGGAATACTCACAATGTAACAAGTAACTCGAGTTCCGTACTATTCGTGCGAGTTGCCAACAGTGCGGAATTCGGGTTACTCGTTACTTTGCGAGTTTTTCCCCATTGACTTGCATTGCACACGCTATTTGGAACAAATATGCGAGTATTAGACAGTACTCGTTCTGAGTATAGTGAGTACAAATAGGTACTCGCTCAACTCTAATTGTAATGTATTTGTATGGTTTACGATGTGGGCCTAAAGTGCATATGGAACGTCCAAAAAAACGCTGCTCACATTACGCACATTTTTTAATGCACTTTTTAATACTTTTTTATGCGTTTATGTGATCAACTGAATGGCTTAAAAAAAAATGCTAAAAGAATTAACAAGCTGCAATTTGAAATAGGAAAAAGGGCACTGTGTGATTAAAGGGAACCTGTCGGGTCCAATATGCACCCATAACCCCAAGCAGTTCTGGGTGTATATTACTAATCCCTGCCTAACTGTGGCTGTATATACTAACCTAGATAAAGAGATCTTTACAAAAAGTATTTCTAGAGATCCTTTATGATATGCTAATGAGCGCTGGGACTAGTTGGAAGGGTGTTACTTCCTGCTCTCATTACGCCCTCTTAGCATGTTAGTGCGCCCACAGGGGCGTGCTAACATGCTATTCAATGCCCACTGTCCAGCATAATAATCAGCGCTGACACGCGTACCTGTGTCCATTGCACCACCTCGGAACACTAGGCGTAGGGTTAGTGCACATGATCAGAAGTCCGGGCACTTCCGGTCATGTGCACTATGAAGCCGGGTGTACCCGTCCCGGCTTCAGAGAGCTCTAGTGTGCATGACTGGAAGTGCCAGGGACTTCTCATCATGTGCACTTACCCTAAGCCAGCGTTCTGAGGCGGTGACAACGGACATAGGTACACGCGCCACCAATGATGACACTGGGCAGTGGGCGTGCTAACATGCTAAGAGGGCGGAATGAGCGCAGGAACTAACGCCCTTGCGACTAGTCCCTGCGCTCATTAGCATATCATAAAGGATCTTTAAAAATACTTTTTCTAAGGATCTCTTTATCTATGCTAGTGTATACAGGGACGGTTAGGCAGGGATTAGCAATATGCAACCACAACTGCTCGTGGCTCTGTGTGCATATTGCGCCTGACAGATTCCTTTTAAGTTACGAACATGATTTATTTTGCAGCTATTTTAAAATACTGCATTTTTTTTTAAATTTATTTTTTTTTATTTGCTGCGGAAAAAAAACGCAGCATAATGTGAACAAGCCGACAAACTTTTTTTTTTTTTTTTTTTTTTTTATTTAAACCTATGATAATGAACTATTTTATACAACTATTTGGGGATTTTTTTTTTTCTTTGGGAAGTGATGGTCAGAGGGTTGAAAATTATTTAGAAGTTACTTGGTTGTGAAAGTGGTGAATCCGTGAAGATGTTATGGTTGTTTACCATCTTGGCTCTTACTCTGTGTTTAAATCCTTCTCGATTGTACTTTGCCTTTTGAAAGCGCTCTCGGTACTTATTCATAGATTATTGGACTCTGGCCTATGCCGGGGTGGTGTACAAGGACTGTGTTTGTTTTTAAAGGTTATGTTATATAAATTAATTTTTCTAAGCATTATAGTTTTCATGTGTCTCTGTAATATTACGATTACTCAGGAACTCTATATTCAATTACCTAATTACTGAGGACCCACATTAGGCAGCGGTGAGCAGCTAAGAGTTTCCCTAAAGGCCTCCATACATATTAGACTAAAGTTGGATGAGCCCGTTGATATCAGTTCAACCAACAGTTTAATGTGTATTGAGGACTAAGTCTCTACGCCCGACAGGCAATGGAGGGGAGAGGAATTCTGCTATTGGAATTTCAATGACCAACAATTATGGTTGGAGTCAAGAAAAGCCACTGGAGAACAGAGTTTGCTTGGCCAATCTGAGCATTCGTAGAATCATAGAATGGTAGAGTTGGAAGAGACCTCAAGGGCCATTGGGTGCTATCCCCTGCGAGTGCAGGTTTTCCTAAATCATGCCAGCTATATGTTTTATCCAGCTTCCGCTTGAAGATTTCCATTGTTGGTGAGCACACTACCTCCCGTGGCAGCCTATTCCATTTCGGTGAATAGTGCTGTCAGGAGAGATGGCCGTTGGCTAGCCGCTATCTCTTTGTGTTGGCCCAAATCTAGTCCTCAGGAGCACTGTGCAATACCAAGGAAATCATCAGAACATTATCTGTTGGTAGATCTTGAGGACTTGAGTTGGGTAACACTGCTCTAGAGAATCAAACATGTACAGGCTTTACATGGCCAGCAAAGTGGATGTTTTAAAATATATTTATTCAATTGAATTGGTTTCATAGTTTCATAGTTTTTAAGGTTGAAGGAAGACTCTAAGTCCATCTAGTTCAACCCGTAGCCTAACATGTTGATCCAGAGGAAGGCAAAAAAAAACCCAATGTGTCAAGCTCCAATGGGGAAAAAAATTCCTTCCTGACTCCACATACGGCAATCAGACTAGTTCCCTGGATCAACACCCTGTCATAAAATCTAATATACATAACTGGTAATATTACATTTTTCATGAATCCCTCATTACAACATCATGCGGCAGAGAGTTCCATAGTCTCACTGCTCGTACAGTAAAGAATCCTCGTCTGTGATTATGATTAAACCTTCTTTCCTCAAGACATAGCGGATGCCCCCATGTTCCAGTCGCAGGCCTAGGTGTAAAGAGATCTTTTGGAAAGGTCTCTGTACTGTCCCCTCATATGTTTATACATTGTGATTAGATCCCCCCTAAGCCTTTGTTTTTCCAAACTAAATAACCCCAAGTTTAATAACCTGTCTTGGTGTTGCAGCCCACCCATTCCTCTAATAATCTTGGTCGCTCTTCTATCTACCTGTAAGATTATGCTAGTTATAACCTTCTATACTTTTGCTATCAAGAAAAGCATCCATTCCTCTCTTAAATTCATTCAGTGAGTTGGCCATCACCACTTCCTCAGGAAGAGAGTTCCAGAGCCTCACTGCTCTTACCGTGAAGAACCCTCTTCTATGCTGATGTAGGAATTTTCTTTCCTCCAATCGAAGAGACTGCCCCCTTGTTCTTGTCATAGTCCTTGGTACAAACAGATCATGGGAGAGATCTCTATATGGCCCTCTGATATATTTGTACATATTTATTAGGTCTCCCCTAAGTCTTCACTTTTCTAGAGTAAATAGACCTAATTTTGATAACCTTTCCGTGTATTGTAATGCACCCACTCCATTTATTATTTTAGTAGCCCGCCTCTGAACCCTTTCAAGTTCAGTAATGTCTTTCTTGAGCACCGGCGCCCAAAATTGCACACAATACTCAGTGTGGTCTGACGAGTGATTTGTACAGAGGGAGAATTATGTTTTCATCTCGTGCCCCCAGACCTCTTCTAATGCATCCCATCACCCTATTTGCTTTGGTTGCAAACTGTGGGGCAAATAAGTCCCCTGATCAAAGGGCTGAAGTCCCTATAAACATTAGGTTAATATTGGCCGATATCCACAGGTCAACCATTGGTTTATTGTGTACGGGGATAATAAGGATCCGGCGTGTGCGATTCTGGGCTGCCAATCCGTTTGTTTTCAAAGTAATAAGCTGCTGCCAGAGATCTCTAGCACTGCCTCTCTCATTAAGAGCACAGGACCGCTCACATATATGTACTTTGCATATTTAATTTTTAAGAGGAGAATTGCATGGCCTAGAAGTCTCCTTACACTGGCATGTCAAGTAGGTCACTCTACGCAATGAGACATTTTACTTGTTAGAACCCAGTCAGAGACCCTCAAAGCCAAATCAGATCGCTTGCTTTGCACTGAGGAGAGTCAACACTCTGACGAACATATCTGCAAGTAGAGATTCTGGATTTATCCAAAGGTTTCGTAAAGGGTCAAAATTGACTTTAACTTTTTAGTACTGCCACTTCCAATATGTGGCACTAGAGTTCAAGTCAGAGGCAACTTGCATATTTAATTTCCAAGAGAATTGTATGGCCTAAAAGTCCTTACACCGGCATGTCAGACATGTCACTCTCCACAAAGAGAGCTGTTACTCTTTATTCACCATGTGTGGAAGAGATGGTCAAGGTAGTTGCCAGACAAACGATTGGCCAGATCATCGTTTTGCCAACAGCTGTCTAGAGTGTTTCTGGGGGTTTTACTCGAATATAGAAATTGAAAGTCTATTGGAAGTCTGTTATAATGTATGAAAAGCTCATATTGCACAACATGATGGTCCTTTTTTCACACTTTTTTTGTTTGTGTGGTCATCAGACCACCACAGGTTTTGGCCTACCATAAGCCAGAGCAGAAAGCCTTTTTGTCTATTTTTGTCTTTTTGTTATGTTATAAAATGCAGCTTTGGTGTTACGCTTTACTTCTAATATTATATTAACACTAACATTTTCTAGCTTGCTATCCAACCTGTTCTTCACCCATGAAGTACCTGCATATCTTATGTTTTCCACCCAGATCCTCGGTAGGGATGATTTTAGGAATATACACCTAATGTATGAAATCTGCTATGAAAAATATTCTTAATTTGGTCAAACCACCAAAATTTGCCCTAAAATCTTGTGATGGACGGCCTGCCTTTTAATTAGAAACTATAACAAACCCCTTGTGAGAAATCCTCCTCAATTGTCCCATAATTTGGAGATCATCTCCATCCGATCCCAAACTCTTTTCCTTTTAAATCCTCATTCCTTCCAAAAATAAAGGCTCACGTAAAAAAAGCCTTCTACTTTTAGAAGAAAAAAAAATTAATTCCAATTTTTTTTTTTTTTCTTACCACTTAGTTGGCCCAGAGTCCAAACAAGAAATGGAATCGTTTTTGGCTCATCCTGGAGACCCGATAATTTTACATTGCAGGCTTCGAGAGGATGTTCAGAGCATCAGCTGGGTGAAAAACGGAGTTCAGCTTTCGGAGACTAACCGCACTCGCATAACAGGCGATGCGATCCAGATACTCAACGCCAGGCAGGAGGATTCTGGGTTGTATGTCTGCGTTACTAGTGGCCCATTTGGAACAGATACTGTATTAATCAAAGTTAACATATCAGGTTTGTAGTTTGCGTCTAGCTGATTGACATGTATAAAAAAATAAATAAATTGTAAAATGTTTTTATTTCTGTGCGTTCTAAACTTCTAAAAGATTTTGTCAATTTTTTTTACTGTTCCTAATTTTCATTCCGAGAAGCCTCGGAGTGCTTGAGATATAGAAGAAGGAAATGGGCATGTTCCATACTGAACTGGTTTTGCCCATTTCTTACCGAAAAGGAAAAGTTGAATCAATCTGCCATGTTTTTCAAGTGTTTTTGGGGCTGATTTTTCTATATATCCTCAAAATATAGTGAGCAATGCTAGAGATGTCCAATAGTCTACCCTCCCATCAAATGAAATTTATGTAAATGGTTTTAAAACCCCCACAGGTAACCTCAAGAAAAGAAAGCACAGTGTAGTACTACAAGACTTCCCTATTTTTGAACATCTCTTACATATGCCAAAGATCCCATCATGGAAGCACAATCCTACCATGATTGTGACTGTGTCCATTGTTTCCATTTCATGTGACATGCAAATGCATCACGGCAGTATGTCCCTCCAGTGAATGGGCTAATCTGTAACGAAACGCATAGAATTAACCCTTCCTATAGAAATGGCAGAAAGGCCCCTCAAGATCCCTCACAGATCATTTGACCTGATCAAAGAGGACAAAATGATTTCTCTAATTGCAAATAATCTGTGACTATGGAGCTTTCCTAGACTTTGTCCAGATGGGTTACCTTTTGGACTACACCATGTTTTTGATGGCGGTGATGTGGTGTTAAGTGGCTTCTTATCAGACCTTTGTGGCCATTTGGCTACATTCCTTTGTCCTTTTTGTTTCACCCCCTCCCCCCTTGATGTCTTATCAGAGTTTGACACATCACCTAATGTAGAATGCCAATTATCTGTTGACTGGAATGTAATATCTTTTTCACTATTTTGGGGGATTTTTGGAGACACATGATACATGCAGTGCATGCAATTTTTTTTTTCTTCATTTGCTTCTGTCCTCCTTTAATACCAAACTTCAGATCCCTATTAAGCTACCCATAGAGATTATATATTATCATGAGGATCTGCCCCCCAAATCAATTGACCATATGGCAGGTCTGATCCGCTTAATATTTTCCTGTTTACAGCTTTTGTTCCTCAAGAAAAAAATAGTGCCAGAACCTCAGTTCCCCCTAAAACTCAACATTACATTTTATTTATTTATTTTTTTTTTTTTTTTTATTTTTATTTTTTTTAAATCTCCACCCATTTGAGTCCAAGAACTGGCAGATGTCTCACTGATCCTAGGTGGCAGAGAATAAAAACATGTTTAAAAACAAAAAACAAACGGGTAGACTGTTTTCCATTAGCTACCAGATAAGTGATCCTCCGTCATCAAAGTGCAAGAAAGCTTACATTTTCTAATATTTTTCATACATTTTAAGAAGTTGCCATTATTTCTCGTTTCATCTTAAATGAAACCTGACAGGTCCCCTATGCCCTCTAACCCAGCAGCACTCAGGGTTGTTTGCCGAAATTCCCTCCCTATCCAACCCTGTATAACGCTATTCACTAATATGAATTTTTAAAAACATATTAGGACCTTGACTAGTTGTAGAGGCTTATGTTCCCCAGACTAGTCGGCCCTTCTTCTATATTGTCATACCCCTGTGGGCATAACATGATTTCCAGGAGCCGGTGTCACTGCCAGCTAATGGACATCTTGCGCATATGCGCGGCTCGTTTCGGCTGCATCAGTGCCCTTTTGAAGCCAGGTTTATGCTTCCCGGCTTCAGTAGGAGCACTGCACATGACCAGAAGTTCAAAAACGTGTGTATGAGCTGTCTTCTGAACTTCTGGTCAAGCGGAGTGCGCTTAATGAAGCTGGGAAGCGTGCACCCTAATTCTGAAGCTCACCGGCGTGGCCAAAATGAGCCATGCGCATGCGCAAGATTTCCATTATCTGGTAGTGACACAGGCTTGTGGAGATCATGTTATCACGCCGACCCAGGGTATGATAACGTGGAAAAAGGCAGACTAGTCTGGAGAACTAATGGCCCTGCAACTAGTCAAGGCCATAATTGACATAGGGAACGCGTGGTTTATAAGTCATTTTTTTTATGCATTCATATTAGTAAATAGCGTTATACAAGGCTGGGTAGGGTGGGAATTTGGGCATACAGGTATGAATGCTGCTGGGTGGAGGTAGAGGGGACCTGACTGGTTCTCTTTTTAAAGCATAAGATTTTTTAGGCATCATGGCCACTGTAATTTTTTACATCCTTGGGCCATTCATGTCAAAACTATTTCCATATTATACGTTATATGTCAAAGTATGTGTCCTGGTGAGTGCCTACCTCAAAATGTACTTCTGTTGAGTCTAGACGTTGTTGGTTCTACCAAAAATAAAAAAAAAGAATTAAAAAATGTACTGACTGGATACTTTTTATTGTTCCATCACAGATGCTTTACCGTCTGCCGAAGATGATGACGACGATGATGATAATTCTTCTTCGGAAGAGAAAGCAGCAGAGAACTCGAAACCAAATCGTAAGTTCTAAACTGAAGACCTGTTATGTGAATCCAAGATGTGGCCAGATCTTTGAGTTGCTCCAATAACTTTCTGCCCTGGGTGACAATAAGCTCATCTGGCACAGAGAGAAAACTTTTGAGATTTTGTTAACTATTTTTTTTTTAACAAGTAATTCTTTATTGCATAAGTGTTAAGGATAATGTACTACTTGCCAATAGAAAAAAAAATAAAGTTTTGATGTGATATTCGACACATTACACAACACCTAAATATGATTACACCTTTTGTGTACGACCTCCAATGGGCTGCCCCCGGGAAATCAAATAGACGTATTGGCAGCAATGATTTGTGGGTTTCAAATGTTTTTGTTTTAGAATATCCCATATATTTTCACTGTCTGCTATGAGACCTGTGTAGAGACTGTAAATTAGAGGTTCACGTTGATATTCTGAAAGCGTCAAAGAAAAATGGTCTACATATGGCTCTAATCCTTGTTTATTCAGAATATAAAAAAAACAAACCACAGGGTTATTCATGCTCCCTCGGCCCGTGAAAGACGATTTTCAAAACCTATAAGTCTGCAGATTGCTCTGTGGCCTCCCTACTAACATTCTTGCACCCCTCCAATGTATCCTAAACTCTGCTGGCCACCTCTCCTCCCTCTATTCCACAGTCTCTACACTATGCCAATCCCTTCACTGGCTTCCCATTGCCCCAAAGACTCCAGTTCAAAACCAAAACCATGATGTACGAAGCCATCCACAACCTGTCTCCTCCATACATCTGTGACCTAGTCTTCCAGTATTTACCTGCACACAACCTCAGATCTTCACAAGATCTCCTTCGCTCCTCTTCTCTTATCTCTTCTTTCCACAATCGCATACAAGATTTTTCCTGTGCCTTCCCCATACTCTGGAACTCTCTACCCCAACATATCAGAGTCTCGCTTACGGTGGAAACCACCAAAAGGAACCAGAGGAACCACATCTTCCAACAAGCCTACAACCTGCAGTAACCCCCAGTCTGCCATAGGTCCAAACGACCAGCTCCACCCTAATCTACTGTATCCTCACGTATCCCTTGTAGACTGTCAAGCCTCGTGGGTAGGGTGCTTTCTCCTCTTATACCTGTCTGTGCCTTGTATTGTCCATGATGATGATTATTATTTTTTTTTTTTCTTTAATTATATATACCCCTTTGCACATGTAAAGTGCCATGGATTAAATGACGCTACAATAATAATAATAATGCAAACCGGCACCAAACTTAACTTTCAAAACTCCTCCACCCTTCACCATGTAATTAAACTTCTAAGATTTGTATATTGTGGCTCTCAGATTTCTTTTTAATATTTTAATTTTTCAGAATTGCGCCTCACCTGCCCGTCTCCCCAAAACTGTCCCTTTCTTAAATATCTAACTTTAATGATGAAACCATCAGGACAGGCTGCCATATGATCCCCTTCTTCTCCAGTAACAATTTGCTTTAGACAACACATACCTTAAATTCCTGTGGGATTCCTCTAGGCCCCATGCCATCCTAATTGAATAAAGCCTAACTATAGTGTAGAATTAACGCTCTCGCTACTGGGATGCCAACTTGTCAGAATCGAAAAGAAGCTAGAATTCCCATCAGAGATGTAGTATGAAACTCCACAGTCCACCTACCATGTGTCATTTATGATGATGATGGCTGAGGGGCTTTAAGACTAGGGCCCAGATAGAGCGACTACCTTTCTGCCCCTGAGTGTAACGGCGTAAAGCTCCAAAGCGAGCTTGACAAATGTTCCGTAGGGTTTGCTCTGTGATCCATTGACTGGAGAACACTTTATGGCTTTCTAGACTTTAACAAGCCAAAACTTTCTTTTTTTCTTTGTTTTTATATTTTTGGTAGGGGTTAAAGAAACCCTTTAGGCAAAGCCGATATACTGTTAGGTCTTTTAGAAAGCTTCTGGGGGGGGGAAGAGGCATGACAAAGAACTTGAGACATTTCGCCCTAAGGTCCTGAACTTAGTTTTAGGACCCTTTTTATAACTTTTGAACACCATTTATATAATATTAGGCTACATTATATCCTACGATCATTCGAAGCTCTATGCACAATGCTGCAAACCAAACTCAAACCTACCTGTAGCCCCTGCTTGTTCAGCGCCTGAAATGATTTGCGTTCTGGAAAGTCCTCTTTCATCAAGCATTTCAATATTTTACCCAATTCCACTTCGGCTGCTTTATGGGTAAATTTTGGGGTTTTTTTTTGCTCCACCCCACTGTTTCATCAGCTGGGCTAAAGGTACAGAGTAATAATATATAGAAATTAGGAAATAGTTTTCAGCTATGAAAAATGGTTATTCTACACTTACCATAAATTGCTGGTGAGCTGTACTGTTAGTGATGTGTCAATCTTCAAATTTGTTGATTGTTTCCAATACCAACCAGTGTTAACTGATTTTAATATTTTTTTTCTTTTCATTAACAAACTATAGGACCATTTTGGGCAAACCCAGAGAAAATGGAGAAGAAACTTCATGCTGTTCCGGCAGCCAAGACCATACGATTCAGGTGTCCAGCAGGGGGCACACCAATGCCTACTCTACGTTGGTTAAAGAATGGAAGAGAGTTTAAACCCGATCATCGAATTGGTGGATACAAGGTACAAACAACACTAGGCTTAAACATTGATTCTTCTGTTCACGATATGATCACTTGTGGAGTATATGATGTTCCACTTTAACTGGGTTGCTGCCAGGGCATGAGATCACCCAGCATGCCGGGCTGGGCTTTGAAGTGGGACCATCTTTTTATTTCCCTGCCCAGCATGCTGTCCATGCTCGTCTGAGCTGGTTTAGAAGCTGATGCTCATTAATCTCTCCCCCTGCTGATTACTGAGCTTGTTAGATGGCTCAACAAACTGAGGGTAATTAACAAATAGACGGAAAGGAGAAAGTGGTGATGGTGGTGAAGTTGTTCTCCCACCTATTGCTCTTGTTCTTCTTTTGCAGATGGGAATCTTGTAGCTCTGGTCACAGTAGATGATCCAAGAGTTCCTACATTACTTTTAGGATGTAGTGAATAGGTTACCTCCAATTGACAGGATGTCCACATTAAGACATCTTAAATGTCCTACCATTCCATCTCCCTGACTTATCTATGGAATATAATTTAATGCTAGGCTCTAAAATACTGAGCAGTGTTTGGTACTAGAACAAACGCCATGTTCTCGATTCATCAAGAATCCAGTTTTACACTCTACTCTTGATAAACTGTGCAGTAGAGTAAGATTCATGAAATCATAACGTGGTGCGTCGTCTTTCCGCTTTCACCACAACATATGTACGCTAGTCAGGGACTGGTGGACGTTAGTCATAATTGATGCCATCTCTCTGGCGTAAATTCTGATTAATTTGCTGCACGCGCTTGATCATCCTCCCTCCTTTCCGCGAAGTTGTGCACACTTTAAAAAGTTGGCAGAATAAAATACAAAAATGGGTAATATTTATGCCCAACTACTAGTGTTTGCAAAAATGTTTCAACATTTTAGTTTTATGTTAATATTCTGGCAAAACAATTGCTTGTTGAATGGGGCATCCGGAGTGCAGTCACTCATGACCAATTTGTTTAGTTATCAGTTTTTTAAGCAGCCGAGCTAAAGTAACGACATACACTGATCTCTCCCAGGTCCGTTCTCAATCTTGGAGTCTTATTATGGATTCAGTGGTCCCATCCGACAAAGGAAACTACACGTGTATTGTTGAGAACAAGTATGGCAGCATCAACCACACGTATCAGCTCGATGTAGTCGGTAAGAAGCCAACCCTTTCCATTTCATCGTTTTTCTAAGTCGATAAGTGACTGTGTTTTTTTTTAATCTATGGCTACTCAATTCTGTGCACCCTGCTAAACAAAACCACTAATTGACTGCCAATAATCATAGTCACTAAGGTCTATGATTCGTACACACCACCTAAAGTTGCTGATGTCATTTCTTCAATTACTTATTGTGGACTTTTTTGGGGGTAGGGCGGGGAACAGGGCATCGACTAAGATTGTTTTGAATAACCAGCATGTAATGCTACATGTCTAAGCGATAGATATATTGGCATGGCAAGCTGACTGTTCAACAAGATCGCCAGGCCAGCATAAATTGAAAGTAAAAAAAGGATCGCCGACGTGGGGCAACCCATTATCAAGAGAAAGGAAGTTTATCAGTTCACCGCAGATGCTGCAATCCTAACAAATTTAAAGGTGGTAATGCATGGAATCTCCGGTTTGGTTCCTTGGAAAGTAGTCAAAATAGAAGGGAAATGGCAATCCAGCACCACCAAAATAGTAATGAGAACAAAAAATCTTCATTCCATAATTGTCTCCAAACATCTGAAAAGTGGAAATTACATAAGTTGAAAAAAGACCTAGGTCCATCTAGTTGAACCTTTTTATCACCAATTCTACATTTGTCTACACTGAGGAAATCATCCAGCCTTTTTTTTAAAAGTTATAGTGTCTATAGTTACATAGGTTGAAAAAAGACTTTGGGCCCCCTCTAGAGACTCTCTGGCCCGGGCCCCCTCTAGAGACTCTCTGGCCCGGGCCCCCTCTAGAGACTCTCTGGCCCGGGCCCCCTCTAGAGACTCTCTGGCCCGGGCCCCCTCTAGAGACTCTCTGGCCCGGGCCCCCTCTAGAGACTCTCTGGCCCGGGCCCCCTCTAGAGACTCTCTGGCCCGGGCCCCCTCTAGAGACTCTCTGGCCCGGGCCCCCTCTAGAGACTCTCGGGCCCGGGCCCCCTCTAGAGACTCTCTGGCCCGGGCCCCCTCTAGAGACTCTCGGGCCCGGGCCCCCTCTAGAGACTCTCGGGCCCGGGCCCCCTCTAGAGACTCTCGGGCCCGGGCCCCCTCTAGAGACCTAGGTCCATCTAAATGCGTAAAACGTTTTATGGTACACTATGGAATTGTTTTTCTGGATGGAGACAATTATGGAATAAAGATCCTTTTTTTACTGCTTTGGTGGTGCTGGATTACCATTTTCCTTCTATTTTAACCCATTTTAAAGTTGCTTGAAATCTCTATTATAACTCAGAAGATGATTCGATAATTTAGAAGTTGCCAGGTTATCAGAAGTCTTGCAAACTTCTAATTTTTTATTTTAATCATGGGGTCTCGTTTTAGTTGGAGCCACTCAGTCTTTTTTTTTTTTTTTTCCCGCCTCTTAAATTCATGTAAAATTACATTTTATTTTTTATTGTTCTGCAGAAATATAAATTACTTTTGCAGAATTAAATATTTTTGTATATACCGTCTCTATTTAATAAATGGTCATCTCCTCCTAATACATTTTAGGTATACTTAGTTAACGTTGCCAGCTTCTTCCCAGTTCTCCTCCGTACAGCAGATCCACAAGGTTTTCATTGGCAGCAGTTCATCAGCTGTTCGCAGACCACTTGTGTTACCATTGCCATTGTTCTCTGGTCGGTCTTGGACTCGAAATCTTTGGCAGCTGTTTGCCCCAGTGCTTGCTGGGGATTGATGTATAATCTTCTTTAGACATGGAAGGTTGTGCCTTATGGACTTCGTACGGCAGAACAATTTTCTGAAGGTTTTGCACTTGATAGGAATCGGTAATCTGTCTCCTTGTCATTCTATTTACTATAGATTAGAAGAAACCTTTCCTCACTACAAGTTCCCATAAACCTGGCCATAGACATCATACAGCAAATTGACTCAAATATACCCATTCCTCTTAGACAAATGATTTATTTCTAGAGATGAATCCAGATAAGTGTCCAGACACCATTTAGGACATTGTAGGATTGGATAGATTGGAACCAAATGTGTCTAATTTCAGGTCCCTCCAAAGTTATGGGTGTCTTCACACATCCAGATTTTGTGCCGTGGATTTTCAAGGCCTCATTCAGACATATATTTTTCTCGTACATGTTCCAATAGTGTTTTTCATGGATAGAACAAATAGCCATTATAATCTATGGTGCTGTTCACATTTCCATTTTTTTTTAATTTGTGTTTGTTTTGGTTATGTTTGTATATAAAAAAACAAACAAAACAGACCTGTCTGTTTCTTTTTGTTTGTTTTTTTTTAATTTTATTTCTGAGTTTTTGGAGATAAGTAGTGTTAGATGAATCCGAACTGTAAAGTTTGTGGTCAGTACCGGATACCTAATATATGTGCACAGACCCCGTACAAGGACTTTTCAGGGAAAACCATGTAACTATTTGGGTTTGGCCACCTGACTAATTATATAAATAAATTAAATAAATTAAAAAAAGGAAAAAGAAAATAAAAAATATAGCAGTACCATTATACTTACCAACCTTCCCTGCAACTGTAACACTCCTTTCGCTCATTATCTCTTATACTTATTCACTGCTTCCCCATCCACTGTCTGTCCCGGCATCACTGATTGTTTGCAGTCAGACCGCGCCTCCACCCTGTGTGACAGCGTCTGTGATTGGTTGGAATTACATGCTGTCTACGTCCCTATAGTGGTGTAAAAATTAAATTAAAAAAATCAGAGTCCACCAATGTTGTGATATACAGTGCAGATAAAGCCTACGGCTACAGGCAGCAGCCTCAAGCTGTGTGCTTATCTTGGCTGTGAATCAAAATATGAGGGACCCTATGCAGCTTTTTTAAAGTTATTTAAATAAATATTTTTTAAAAATAACTTGTGGTCCCTCCAGTTTTGATACCCAGCCATGATCAAGCTGATAGCTGGGGACCGGTATTCTCAGGCTGGTGAGGCCCACGGTTATTTTTAGCCTGGAAGGCCCATTATTGACTCACAGCCACCCAGAATTGTTGCATCCATTACTTTACCCGGCTCATCCCAATTGTCCTGGTGCAGTGGCAATTGGGGCAATGTAAGGAGTTAATGACAGCTCACAGCTGCCACTATGCCCTAGATTAGTAATGGGTAGGGTTTATGAGACCCCCCCATTACAAGTCCTGTAAGTGAAAAGAAAAACAAACACTGAAAAAAATCCTGTATTTGAAATAAAATTCAAAAAGAAACCCTCTTTCTCCAATTTCTTAACCTCACAAACACCTTGGTCCAACTTGATCCACACAAGGTCCCACAACAATCTTGGTTCTGTTACATCCTGAAGTCACATTTGAAAACATGACCGCACGCTGCGGCTTTAGGGCTCATGCACATGTTGCGTACTTACATGCATTTACGCTGCATATTGCACTGCAGCGTAAACGCATGGTCCTGCATTCACTGCACGATCTATGAAGATTGTGCATGAGACGTGCGCACGTTGCTTTTAGGAACGCAGCGATTTGGGTGCTAAAATTTAGACCCAAATCCGTGCGTTCATAAAAGCAGCATGTCAATTATTCCGTGCGCTATGGATGCAGCTCCCTCTCTATGGTGGGGGCAGCATCCCAAGCGCATGAAATCGGCTTTTTTTTTTTTTAACAAAAATACTGCATTCATTATGCAGTGTTTCTGCAGGGATTTGAAGCGCACATGTGCTGTCAAATCGCTGCAGAATATTCAGCAGCTATGTGCGCATAAGCCCTTAGGCAGACACTGACTGAGCCGCAGCTGTGAGCGGTGATGTCACTGAGTTTCTGTGGTCACAGCTGGAGGTTCCCACAGTACCCCACCTGTGGCTGCAGGTAAACTCACCTCAGGTGAACAAAATTCAATCAGACCTGCATCTCCAGGCAGAAAACCGCTTTTGTTTTTTTTGCCAAGATATGTAGATTTGGTGCTGAAATTTATACACCAAATTACTGCACTAAATCAGCATCTTCTGGTAAAAAATAAAAAACACGCACCAAATTACAGATTTGGTGTATGAATTTGGTGTATAAATGTGCATTAAAAAAAAAAGGATCTAAATAAGTATCAAAGAAAAATAAACCACCTGTTTGTTTATCTAAATTCCCAACCAAAATTATAGATGCTATTTATTTTGTTGTTCTTTTGTGCCTTTTTTAAAGGCAACCGGACAGATGATGCATGCAGCACAATTCATAGGCACAGCGTTAAACTTCTATATGGTTGAACTCATACAGCCAAAGTCTGATGCATGCTGCCTGTGGACAGATGAGCATGTATCGGCTGTCCGTCCCCTTTAAGTTTAAAAACGCACCATAGTGAGAATCTCAAGTGATTTTAATGCATGTCTGCAGCGGGATCGCATTAAAAATGCATGTGCTTTTCTTTTTTTTTTTTTTTTCTGCAGGTTTTGTGCATCTAATGCAAGTCTACGGGGAAAATCCACACACAAAACTCAGCGTTCTTAGGCTATGTGCGCACAGTGCGTTTTTCGCTGCGTTTTTGCGCGTTTTTCGGGTGCGTTTTTGGCCTCAAAACTGCATGACTTTGCTTCCCCAGCAAAGTCTATGAGTTTTCATTTTTGCTGTCCGCACACAACTGTTTTTTTTAAGCTGCGTTTTTGAGCTTGAAAAAAAAAAATGGACATGTCAATTCTTTCCTGCGTTTTTCTGCGTTTTCCGCCCATGCAATGCATTGGAAAAACGCAGCAAAACGCAGAGATCAAAAACGCAGCGAAAAACGCACCAAATCGCGGTAAAAACGCATGCGTTTTTTGATGCGTTTTTTGACGCAGGTACGTTTTTGTGCGTTTTTAGCGGCCAAAAACGCAGCGTCAAAAAAACGCAGCGTACGCACATAGCCTTAAAAGATAAATTGACATACTGTAGATTTTAAATGCGCCGCAGGTCAGTTTATGCAGCGTAGAAAGGAAAAAACCCACAGTCTGCATGAGACTTTGGTAAATTGGTTCATCCACTTTGCCGGAATTGTAAGACGCTGCGAAAATACACAAAAGCACATCGAGGGATATTAACCTTAGAGTTAAAAGTCACACATGTAGTCTTCAACCGAGCAACAAAGACTTACTAAAATAATAATAGAGGAGGGTTGTGGTTAAACAAGATTTGCGCAAAAAAAATAAATATATAAATGTAACTATAAAAAGTCTCAAATTGATTAATTAGTTGAAAACCTCTTTAAATGTCGAACCAGCCTGATATTTGCGAACAAATGAAAGTTACAAAGCTTTAAAAAAAGGCACAAAAAAAACAAAACAAGTAGAAAAAAAAATTCAATGATGAGTCAGTACCTTGGTTTCTATGGGCATGGAAAATGTAGGACCGTATTTGTAAAAGAGGCTGTACCCGAAAAAAAAAAAAATCCCCCTTGTACTATAACTACATAGGGGTCTATAAGTACATAGAACAGCATCAAGCCCATGGGTTAGTAATGGAGAGATGTCTATCAGACGCCCCCATTACTAGCCCAGTAAGTGTAAAGTGATAAAACACACACAGGAAAAAATAATTATTTTTTTTGTTTTCCTTTTAATAAAGATTCCCCCACACTGTCCCTCGTTTATCAATTTATTATTTACAAAAAAAAAAGTCCACAAAGCTACTACCTAAACCATGGTGTACTCGTCCCACCATGTCCCCTGAATCAGTATTCCAACCTATGGAGGCTCGTTCAGCGAACAAAACTCGGGTCACTCACGAGTGACCTATGGAGCTGAACGAGGCTCCATAGGTAGGAGTACCGATTCGGAGGACATCATGGGAACACAGTACACCATGAACTACGTATGAGATTTGTGGAAATTTTTAAAATGTTAAGTTGGTGAACAAAAAATGTGTGGGGGAGTCATTAGTCAAACTATTTTTTTCTTGTGTGTGTTTTTTCCCTTTACACTTACTGGGTTAGTAATGAGGATATCTGATAGACGTCTCTCCATTACTAATCCCTAGGCTTGGTGCCAGTTGATATTACACAGCTGCCATCAACCCCTATAATTATTACACCAATTGCCACTGAACAAAAGCAATCTGGAAGAGCCAGCCAAAGCACCAGAACTGGTGCAAGTAAAGGATGGGCAATTTCTGGGGTGGCTGCGGGCTGCTATTTTTAGGCTGGGAAGGGCCAAATAACCATGAACCTTCCCAGCCTCATAATACCAGCCCCCAGCTGTCTACTTTTATCTTGGCTGATTTAAAAAAATATATAAATAAAATAAAAATGGGGGGGGGGGTCTCCACATTTTTTTTTTTTTTTTAATTATTCACTTCCCAGCAATGACCTAGGTGTCAGATGCATCAAGATGTCTTCCCCATGCTGTTCCTATTCGATTTGAGCGCTGTTTCCATCCATTTCAGCATGGGGAGGGGGGATTTGTCTTTGGGGGTATTTTGTTTGTTTTTTTTTGCACCCCAAGCCCTCCTATGGGTGTTTGCTGGAAAAATGTTCAAGTTCCCGAATGAGTTCCATTATAGTCGTTACTCGAATAGTTTACTGCTCACTCATCAATACCTGTTAGCAATGTGTTCTTGGATACTCTGTGTATATGGATAATGCATCTTGTGAAGGTCGGTGCGGTGCAGGAACCATGTGTAACTATTTATTATATGTGCAGTATTATGCGCAAATTCTAAAGTGGTAAAAGCTTTCGAGCCGAAGTCCATAAGATAATAAATGCCTAGCATTACACTAAACAATGCTGATTACATGGCTGCGGAGCTGAGGTAATTTGGTGATTCCACCATGGTACATCATGGCTGAACGATGTGTAATGAGTACGAGTTGGACATTTTTCTAATTCCCCCACACAGATGTCTTCTATGATACGCTCCAGATAAAAAAAAAAAAAAAAATCACAACAAAAATTTCACAAACAGCTGTGTTATTTGAGACGTGAATGGAAAGAAATCAGGCATTCGTGCATGTTATGATAGCGCTCAGCCCGTTTCAATGAGAAGGGGGGAAAAAAAACTTGGTTGTTTTTCTGGCCATAACTGACAAATCATGAAATTATCCTCCATTTCCTCCAATAAGTAGCCAATTCTCCTCACAAATATTTCCTTCATTCAACATCCGCCTTTAATTATCTGACATATTTTAGTTTTTCTCCAGCTTCCCCCCCCATTTCCACCTCATAGAAGGTATTCAATTTCAGATATTTCCTGTGCAGGGGGCAATGTGAGGCCTACTTGAGGTGCGGAGTTTTAGACTGTCGGCTTTCTTTTCTTCTTTTTTTTTTTTTCTTCTATTTCACCTTCCGTTCCTGGTAGTTTTGATTTCTTAACCTAGTTTTAATCATTATATCTAAATGGCGGAAATGTTTTATGATGGTGTCTGGTAATAATAAATTCTATTATCTCTGTTGTTGCTTGTTTGTTTTGTTTCTGCCTTTTTTTTTTTTTTTTTTTTCCCCTACATTTTTCATTTGATTAGCCTTTTATTACTATAGTGACTTTTTGGAAATTATGGACTGTTTTACAAAAAAAAAACAAAAAAAAAACCTAACTATTTGGGCCTTTTGTGTAGGCATCATAAGAAGTCAGATTATTTTTTATTTTCCACTGATAATCACAATTGATTGTGCGACTAATCTAATATCATTAAAAAAAATAAATATACATAAAATATATTTTCATTATTATATGCT